>NW_026623613.1:93887-115218 GCF_030028575.1 Malurus melanocephalus
GGAAAGAACACCTGAACACGAACTTTTCAGTCTGGAAGCATTTCAAGCCATCTTCCCCTCACAATCCCTGCTGCTGGTGGTTTATTTGTTTGCTGCACATCATAAATATTGTTATCAGCCAGCAAAMTTTCACTCCAATTCCTTTCTGCATGAAGTGAAGCCCAGTGTGCACAATGCCCTCTCCTTCCCCTGGAGCATTTCTCCTCCTGTCTGTGGGATCAGGCAGGCTCCATCCCATGCAGATCCCACTGAACGCCCACAGGGCTGAGCCCTGTCCCTGCCAAAGGGCAGCGCTTTGTGTCTCACTRACACGGCTGAGGATCAGCAGAATTAAGCTCTTGTGAAGTGTAATTATTATAATTATTCATAAATGTCATGGAGCTGTGCYTGTGAGTGCTGCTCTCTGTCACTGCAGCGGGGTAGGGGTGGAAGATGAACACGAACACTGCAACGCTCATTTTTCAGGCTCACTCCTGCCCCATTTTCTCCAGAACTTCCAATTGCAGAACAAGAGCCTGTCACAAATCCCAACCCTGCAAGGAGGAAGAGCAGCCACTTCCATGGCTGGGTCACCTCCACAGAGAGAAAAACTGAAGGTGTTGGGTTTGCCCGGTGTCGAGCTGAGCACAGGAATACACCACAGTGGTCATTTAAATCCTTTACAGATATATTGTATGGGAATAGGTACAATGGGCAAAAAGAAMGCTTGGCCTGCAAATTTTAGACGAGGATTTGGAGGAATTCCAGCGAGGGAAAAGGCTGAGCTGTCCTCCAGCTGCACTTTCCTCCATCGGTCAGGCRGTGGGCACAGGGCAGGGACACTCCAGTATTTCTGATTCTCTCCACTGCCTCTGTTTCCAGCCCCCACCCCTCAATCCCATGGCACAGGAGCTCAGAGCACAGCCCTGAGCATCCAACACAGGAAACACCTCCTCAGCACCATCACTCAACTTTGGAGCTGTGAAACAAGTGCTCTGCACCGCAGCCACAATTTTGTGAGCACAAAACAAATAATGATGTATGGCAGYAAAGCTCCTTTCAACAGCTGATTACACAGATAATGACCTGTTTGGGTTTAGGTGTTTTAGAGTTTTTTACACAGATTAATAATCATAAACTCAGCAAGTCAAGCATTAGCACAAGATGAGTGGCTCTGACAAAAAGCCCTGCATTTAGAGAGGATGCTTAATTGRAGCTAATTTCACTAAGTGACCTTAAATACCAATTTCCTTCTCATATGACAGAATTACATTTTCATTTAAGGCACAAACCTTCTATTTTTTTCCTCCCTTCATGATTAACTTTGAAGTGCAAACTCCTGAATATCCTTTTATCCAAGACTCAAAGAGCTGTGCACACCAAAAGTTAACTGTAGAGGAATTTTTATATGAGAATGGGCATGACTTGTATTTGACTGTTGTGAACAATCCAGGCCTTGTACGCGCTGGAAGTACTAAGGGTGTTGGCTATTGTAATAACCTTGCAACAAAGTCTTGAAAATAACTCTGAAGTGTTATTTAAAGACAAGAATATGCAACAAAACAAAGGGAAGCGTAACAGGATGCAGAAAAACGCAGGCAAGGTGCAGCCTTCATGAGCCTGACGCATGATAACGAATTAGCTGTAGGTTGTAGCACATTGACAATTGTATGTAACCAATAGYAGAGCTGAGTTAAGCACTGAACATTATTAGTAAGTATATAATGGGCAGTTTTGAGCAATAAAGAGAGAACAATTTCTATCAGTATCGGTGCTTTGTCCTTACTCGGCTCTGATCTCCGGACAGGGTCCCGCTTCAGTTAACCTGCAAGATTCTTTTCTATTTGTTCACAGAAAGGATTGTACAGTCAGGTATTGAATACAAATTCTATCCCTCAGAAATCAGAGTGCCAAGGCCATCCAAAGATCACACTGGCGAAACCACAGTGGATTATGACAAATGTGCAAGTTACTGGATCTCGAGTGAAAACTGCAGCAGGCAGAATTCTGTATTGGCCTTCTTCTTGTTACCTTCCCAGAGCATCTTCACCTCTGCAATTTTATTATTTCATTATCCAGCCAAATGAGAGGCAGCAGAGCTGCTCCCTGCTGCTCCCTCCATGCCCTTCAGTCGCAGGATGAAGCAGGACTGAATCCTGAATTTTAGCCTRGACAAAGTCCTCCACATGCACATTTAATTTAAAATAAACCGGGCCYAAGCACTCCATAATTCTGATTGATTTTATGGAGTCTTTCAGAGAAGAACACTTGAGTTASGAGGAAAATAACTGAAGTAATGGGGAAGGATACTGGAAAAGGAACCAAAATAGAGCCCCAAACCAACATTAGGYACATTCTCCTCTCAACAACAGCACCAGTTTCCTTAAGATGGGCTCTCAGACAGGACAAGGGAACTGTCTCAGGCTCGAGCACCACTGATTTCCCCAAGACGCTCCACTGATGCATGTCTAGACGAGAGTGAAGCATTTCCAAAGGACTGCTTAGCACTAAACCAAACACTTTGCTTTCCCTAAGCAGGCTCTTACAAAGCACTTCCAAGAGCCATCAGTTCAGAGCGTGTTCCCTCTCCCACAGCCCCTGGCACGACTGTTTAAAGTGGTGACAAGAGCAATTCCGACAATTTAACGAGCCCATTAACAAAAACAATGCCTGTAATGCGCTTTTATTTGCATGGTTGTGACCATGAAAGGAAGAGTCGGTACACRCACTTGAAATCAGCGTTTCCATTCGGGATAATCATGGGGTGAGCCTKCTCTCAATTATCACCAATTCAAAACCAAGGACACCTTTTATTAAGGTAAAAAAGTCTCAATCATTTAAGAATTCTGCACAGTGTCAAAATGTAAACCAGAGAGAAGGGAGAGCTTGGAGGAAGACACTCAACAGCTGAGATAACCAACTTAACGGAGAAAGTGTGAACTAAAGAGAAATCTCKATTTCCAATGCACAATTGAACAAAGCACCCCCTTCATGTGCCTMCAGAGACTAATCCTCACTTCCAGATTTACTCTTTATTGCACTTTAGGGATGTTTTCCCCACTCTTACTGGTGCTTCTCCATGGTAGTAACACATCCTTGGAGGTTAAAATTATCAAGGCACCATTCTGAATTCATCCATGAAAATCACAACAGTTTCAATTTTACTTTTGAACCAGTGTGGTCATATCAGAAGGGCAAAGTCCTTGTAAAGCAGCAAACTTCCCGATTCAGCTCCATCTCTTATATTATCCCATTTTCTATTATTTTTGCCTGCATGTTAGACAGGAAGCAAGGAAAACATGGTATTAACTGCTGCTGCCATTCAATTAATATGAGTGAGGCTACAGGGCCACTGGAGGTGTGGATAAAGCCTTCAAAACCACATTTCACTAAGAAAATTAATGGTTGTGATTGTAAGGYTGTGTCTTTACTTACACACTTGCACGATTGGAGTCCAAGGTGGGTATTGTGTCTCCTGGCATGATGCTGAGTATTGTGTTTCCTATTTATACCGACAGCAAAAAAATTAGTGTTTGCCCTAAAATACAGTATTTAGTGTTCTGTTCACACACCCCTCCTCAACAGGGGCACCTCTGTAGCATCAATTACTGGCACTTAGGTTGGAGTCCATAAAACCATMGTTTCTCAGCTGAAGTAAACTTGTGGAATTAAAGAAAATCCAAAGGAATTTGTCTGTTTAACTGGCACCTGGTCCTGAATTTAGGGCCTTCTACACTTCCATTATTTTTCCATATAATCACAGCAAAGCCCACCAGGAAGTTTTCTCTCCAGGATATTTTAAAATGGTCACAAACATTCCAAGAATTTACCAASACAGGATTTCTTGTTTTTCATAACTGTACCACAGGAGGGTTTCTGCTAAGATAGGGACTTTGGTTAAGGGGTTTTGGGGATTTTTTTTTTGATCCCTTATGAGTTTAGCAATACCTGCAGAAAATTATAGATTAGAATTATTTTTAAAAAATTTATATATGGTTTTCTTATCTCAATTTGCTAACATAGATTGTACCTAATGAAATTAACACAACAGAAGTAAAAATACATCATTAATTATGAATCAAGGCTACAGTTGTAGAAATTCTCAGTCCATGCATTCATGTATCAAAATTAAAACCAACTGGTAAGACAAAAATATTGATATGTTTATATGATATTCATTAAAGACTAATTTGTAGCTTCTTTGGCACTCAATTTTACAGAAAATCAGTTTTCATTTCCTCTTTACCATTTGTTTGAAAAGCCTGGGGATGTGATACATCAAGATATCAAACCTTTGTAACACCCTAAAAGAATGAGGGGAAAAAAAAGAGAGAGGACTTTTTAATAAACCAAAGCAACTTAATGTATAATTTTGCTTATAAAGATAAAATTTCTAATATAAAACAAACCCACAGATAAAGCAAAAGCCTTTTTTTTCTAATCTCACTTAATTTAACAGTGAGCTCCCAATTCAGATTAACATGAAATTGTTCAAAGGCCACTGAGGTGAAATGAAGAGGGTGCAGCCTCATGGTTGGTAAACTGATAATTAAACACTGAGATTAAGAGATGGAATCATAAATGGATGTCAGTGTTGTTATTCTTTATACTGCTACACCAAAATTTTCAACCAAACTCACAACTGGGRGTATTTGGGAGGATTTTTCACCTCTTGGCAAATCAAAGAAACATGAGTAAGTGAAAAGCAATCATATGTTAGYAGCAGCCTGAATAACTGAGGTCTCTCTCTTCAGATCAAATGTCAAAAGCAATGCTTATATAGTTAATAGTAAAAAAGAAGAGCTGCCCATGATGCAGCTTTGAAAATGTCATGATTTCTTGTAAAATTTGTCACAGAGCAATAACACTTCCCTTTAATGACCTATAAATAGTTCTGAGCAGCCTTCTAAGATTATCTGATGCTGAGTCAGACCAAAAAGAGAAAAAGAAAAAAAAGTAAAGCATCAGATTCACAGAGGTACTGAAAATCCACAAGACMTTGTTCATTAGTGTCCCTCTAAGTTGGTTTCAAAATGCTTTTGCAAACTACATAACCTTGGCAATTCTCTTTAATTTCTAATAAAATAGTTCATATAATTCTTATATGGCAAATGAACATCACAGAAGTTGATCATTAAAAGGGATCAATTTAAAAAGCAACCTCATAAGAGCCATAACCCACTTAAATGACATTGTGTAAAAAGCACTTATAAGTTACTCATCATCACAAGACCTAAGAATAATTCTTCCCCCAAATATACTGTAAGACAAAACTGTTCCTTGTGAACCTTCATGTCTTGCTGTGGAGGGAAGAACAGGTTCCAGAAAGAGTTTGTAGGAAAAAAAATTCAGTAATTCCCCATCTGAAAAGCTCTTTATCCCTTTTGGTACTCTGAAGAAAATATAAGTGTGTAGGAACATGAGAATTTTAATCACTGGAAGCATCCTTTAATCTACACCTTTGTAGTGCCTAGTATATAAAAATAGTGTGCTTGAAATTGCAGGCTACCAGGAGTGGGTGAGAGAGAGGCTTTGCAGTGCTGCTGGTCYCATTAATCACATATTGATTGAACACTGAATGCTTTCTCAGGCTGCCTGACAAATTGGAATGGCTTCAGTAACCCCTCACTCAAATCCATGTTCTGCCTCATTCTCTTTAACATCATTCATTCAATCTCCTGGGAYTTCTCTCTCCTGGTTGTCCTCCCAGATTTCTCTGCTTGCTGGATGTTCAGGTGCCCTCTCATCCCCCCATTAACACCTCGCTGATCTCACAGCAAAAGCCTGCCGTGAATTTAAAAATCCCTTTGTAGAAAGATCCCCTTCGGCTGTTCTGCTGTGCTCCACGGGAGTTGTGACTGCTCTTGGAGAGCAAAAGTGACAGCAAATGTCACAGGAGATGCCATCCTCTGTGCCCAGGGTTAACCTTGGGAGCACCTACACGGTTACAACACGTGGGAGCCACTGACGTGTAACCAGCAGAGGTTTATTTAACTTGTCTTTAGAGGTAAGACATTAACATTCTGACTGTGCATAAAAAAAAGGTTGGTGAACGCTACTTTTCTAAAAATAGTTCCATGGAGTGTCTAAAAMCACCTTCTCAGTGTTCCACTCCTGCTCTTTGCCCACCCCACAAACACAACTGCAAGTGCTTCAGAGTTGTGTAGGCAGATAAAGYCAAGGTGAGCTGCACTCACTGCCTGTTATATCATCTATAACAGCTCTGGATTAAAATTTAGGTWCTATGCTAGTAACCTTGCTTTCATATTTGGTGGAGTAAGATTACAGTAYAATTTCCCCAAGCTAGACTGAACARAACACCTCAGGACAAGTGTTTCAGGTTATGCAAMAGAATGAACACTGCAATATTATTGTGACAGTTCATATTCTGAGGCCATTTGTAATTTTTAAAGTTAYTTTAGTGYTCCTATCACAGAYTTTCATCATTTTATGATGAAAATRCCATTGAAMTSAAAAGAACTATTTGGGATTCTGGGAGGGAAGCCATGGATTATGGTCCTCTGTGGATTATGGTTCTTCATACAGCACTACCCTGAGGAAGTTCCAGCACTTTTCCCAACACAGTTCAATTCTGAGATGCTGAGGCAGAGGCTGTTTTCCATCATCAATATTTCACAGACCTTGGGATTCCATCCTTAAGYTGGCCAAGGGTGATTTCTTCAAATTCTTGTCAAATCTTTCATGTCACACTACAACCTGATTGACTTCCGTACAAAAAAATTAAAACCACCAAAACCAAAAAAGCCCAAAACAGAAGAAAAAACAAACAAAACCCCTCATGGATCTGACAACCTAGGCACATGAAACAGATTAATAAACAAATGGCTGGGAAGCAAGGAGCTGAGCAATACAGAATAAGGCAACATTTCCCAAGAAATACTTCCTTACATCTAATTGTTGAAAAATTCAATGCCAAATTGATTTCTCAGCTGTGCAGACACAATCTGCAATATAATCTACCTTATAAAAATATCACTTATTCAATACAGGAATCCAAATGTCTGCAGAACTAGAATATAGGAAAAATAATTTAAGGGACAAAAACCCCAAAGTAATTCTGCAATGCATGGTAGAGCAAAATTAGGCAATTACATTCTGAAAGGGACAACTCAGAAGAGAATTGCTCAATACATGGATCCCGACATTCCCTTCCATTTCCAATACCAGATTTTTAACAACACATACACCCCATTCAGGTGATCAAAGCAAGGAAAAAAAAGCCTTTCAAATGTGGCATTTTTTTYCTCTTGTTTCACATTCAGTTGGACTGAAGTAGCAGCTTCCTTCATCTCAARCTCCGCAGCAACTCGACCTCTTTCACCTTTTTATACTTCCCAAAAATCATGCCTGCACTGTTCCTGCAGTGAGAGCAGGCCTGGCACAGGGATCAAATGCTGCTGTAGTCTGAGCCCCGAGCAGCAAGAGCTGCTGCTGCTCCCCACTCCACCGTGAAGAAGGTGATTGTTCCAAAAAAGCCCACGATCACCATGATCAGGAGCTGCCACTGCAGGAGGAAGTAGTTGCTGTAGAAATAGGCGACTGCAGCACAGATGGACTGAGAGGAAAAACAAAGTGAAAAGATTATCAGTGGAGATTTCCAGGCTGGTGCTACTACAGAAGGATTATCCAGCTGACACAGACACAGTTTAATATGAAGCTCTCAGAATGCTTTTGTAGTAGACAGACAATCTTGAGGCTTCATTATACCTCAACATATGTTTTGGCGTGTCCCACAACAGATTTAGTTTTTTCTTGTTATTTAAACACATTTAAACTGTAGAAAATGAACACCAAACTCCAAAGTGTTTGTAGCATTGCAAGCTGGTATTTCAAACTGGTAAAAACACTACTAAAATCTCTGCTAATTCAAACCACCATGTCTAGAAACAACACAGACAAAGCTTCAAGATCACAGCCCAGGAAACTGTTTCCAGGGTCACAAAAATATTTTATATCAAAACTCAGGATAAAATATTTTACAGAACCATTTTTCTCTCCTCATTAAAAAGCCCAACCCAGCAATTCAGTAACATCCCAACAGTTCTACCTGCAAAAGGCTGCATTAGGTAATACCTGAACAAACTTGAAGATGGCAAAGGCAGGAGCACTGTCCTCTGAATAGAGGAATCCCAAAATACTGAGGAGCTGGGTGTTGAAGCAACTGTCCCCGAGCCCCAGCAGGAAGCTGCAGAGCATGGCCACCTCTTTGCTGAAGGAGAAAGTAATTACAATTTAAAAGCCATTCATTCAAACAACTCACAGATCTATAAACTATTTCTGGCAGACTTATTTGGAAAGTGAGAATGGAAGAAAGTTATCACACTTTTAATTTCACTAGAAAAGAAATGGGAATGCCTGGCTTGGCAAAAAGAGTAGTTTCATCTGCTTTAATTTCTTGAATGCCAAGACTTCTGTTATTGTTACCTGCGGTCAATTCTACACTGAATTAGATCACCAAAATAACTCATTTTGCTGCTTGGAGCCACAAAGCCCACACAGCAGTGATTAAAAGCTGAGGCACAAGGTGAGCTCACAAAATCGACAAGAATATTAGTGAAATACCAATTCATTTTGCAGAAAAATACTCCAGCTAAGACCAGTCACCTGCACAGGCACAAATGCTTAGAATTGCAAGTTAGCAGCTGGGTCTGCAAAACTGACAATACAGGATTTTCACACAAATCAACAAAAATACACACCAAAAAAAAGTTGTAATGATGAGATAAGAAAGCTTTCTACAYTCCTCCCCCAAACACTGAGTGCTAGAAGGGACAGGCTGCAGTTAGACCGAGTGGAATTTGACAATAAGCACTGGAAGACTTTGGAAATCAGTGCAACAGGGCAAAGCTGGTTCTCCCTGATGTAAAACTGAGCCCAAGACTGTTTTAAAATAAAATTGAATTCTTCACACCTACTACAATAGTGCTGGTCTTGCTATTGTGCTACATGTCAGAAACATCAGTTGTCAAGTGACACAACTGCTATTATTCATCCCCAGGCTTTTTATTCTTACACCATTCAAGTTACTAAATTGGGTGCACACTGGTGGAATAGCTACCTTTAACAAAAACAGAATTCCTGAAAGCTTTTTCTGGGGAGTTAGTCACTACACAGAAAAAAATCTTCAAGGAATTTTTTGTAGAGGAACAAGCTGTTTATATGCACCCTGAGTTACAGCAACCAAGAAATGGAAAAAAATCTCACATACCTTGGAATCATATAAGCAACTTGATCTGTTCCTTCCATGGGAGCAATGGGGGCATCATTTGGCATGTTGAAAAARATTAAATAAAAGGCTATGAAGTGGACAAAGATGCCCAGCATCACCACTGGGTTCCTGCCAGAGCGACTCTTCTTGCTCAGCAAGCCAAAGATTCCTCCACCTGCAGGAGCAGGAAAGAGGAGGGAATTGAACCAGAAGTGAAGATTGAAAAAACTGACAATTTAAATTATAAAGGTCTCCATRCTGGATAACAAAGACTGACTGACATGTAAACAGCCCCAAGGAGTTTGCAGGAAAATGGGGCAGGAGATTGATCAGATGGTTGCTGATAAAGACATTTCACCTCTAGCAAGTATTTAACCAGCAGCCAGTTTCCTTCAGAATCGAAACAGCACTAAGTGAAAATGGACAGCCTTGTGCTCAGCTCTTAATTGCAAAAACATGCAATTCAATGSATCTGAGCTGCTAATGAACAGTGGGGTTTTTTTTGAAACACCACAGTGCTTGAGTCTACAGAAAAGGAACAGTATTTACTCAATGAACATTACCTGTATCCAAATTTATTCAAATATCACATCTCATTTAACACAGACAAACTTTTTAAAGAAAGAAATCCTTAGTGTAAGCATTTATTCAAAAATTAAAAAATTATATCACTCAAGAAGCAGTATTAATGCAAACATAATACTGCTTCCAAATAGCATTTGAAATAGCAAAATGGTGTCAATTCCCTAATAATTGCAGCCCAGTGTTTCTCACTTTTTTAAGTGAGAATTTTACAATTTTAAGTCTTGCGTATTCTCCACATTAATCCATAGAGAATGCAGAATATTAGAGTTCATAGGCATCAGATGTTGGTCCACATACACTTGACAGAGTGTAAGGTAAAATTCAGAGTGCAGTAAGGAACCACAGTGCCAGTTATATTGCTACTAGTTCGCTTTTTATTCACATAATCATTCCTGGAAGTTCAAAACACCCTATTGAGTTAATTTTTTTTTATTTTTATTTTTTTTAAGAACTATATCACCCTAATCAAAAGGTAGCAAATTTAGACTCACCCAAGATTTCTCCAACACCAATAAAAATACCAGAGAGACCAATCAGGCTTTTCTCTTCACTGCCAAACCTATTCACAGCACCAATGCATGTTCCATACACTCCAGAAAAGAATGTTAACACCAAACCTTGGAAGGAAACCAAACAATTGATRGATTAACTTAGTCCCTGCATCCCCAAATAGCAATAAGCAGCTAAGAATCCTAAAATTCTATACATACATAATGAATTTAAACTGAGAAAGAACTGCTCCTATTTGTTTAAAATCCTTCWTTCTTTCTATTGCCATTAGTGAGGGAAGATGACACCACTGAGTCCAGCTAACACAACCATCACCATAAAAATACCAACTCAATTAAAAGTGTATTTAAAACAATGCAAAATGTTATGCCTAAATAGAGAAAAACAGTTCAAAAGAAAACTTTCTAACCTCTATAATTTTACTTTTGCTACAGCCAGACTCTGGTACAACACATCCTGGCCTGTCTGAACTGCATGGCATCAAAAAGAGGGGTGCACTCGGAGCATCTTAACCTGACCAGAAATTTGGGAATAAAAGCCCTTGCTGGCCTTATGGAATTTTCTGCTTCCCTTCTACATAAAATGGCAACACCGACCCAGATCCAGAAGATGGCAGCAGATATTTTTTTCCCCAGCCTGGACTGACTGATTTTTATGCCACCTGTAAACCCAAATTTCAGGAAATTCAATCAAAACCTGACTGACTTCCTTGCCTTGTTATGTTGCCCCACATTCCCACTGCACTAAACCTGTAAGGGGAATTCAGGTGAGTTAATCTGGATTAACACAACACTTCAGTGGCTGTGAAGAAACTCAGATTAGTGGCTGAAATAACCCAGCTCCAGAGTTACTGTTGCTATTTATCTATTCTATWGCTCACTGTAAACTGCAGTGTTTATATTTTGTTCACATTTAAGTTTTTCTTTTCACCTAACATTAATTTTCCATAACAGTGACTCAGAGCTTAGGTACTGAAAGTGCATTTATTWAAAAAAAACAAAAAAAAMCTAATTTGATCAKGAASAAAATTACATCTGAATCCAAATAAAGAGCAAGAAACACTACCAAAAAATTTTCAAGGATTTTATAGTATTTTTTGTGGAAGAATCATTTATATGGCAAAAATGCATTTTCATTTTACAACTCATACACCAAGGATGGCAGACCAAGTTTAACTAAAAGTTGCTAAAAAGAATGAGAACTCTTGCCACAGCAAATACTAATGATAAAAACAGTTGAAAATGGCTAAGCTTGTTCCCAATAGAACCAAGACAAAAATGAAGAGCATTAGGAATCTCTAATGAAAGTGTGATGTACAAACATTTAATTCAAATGCAATACAACTGCATTAAACAATCTACAAATTATTGATAGTGTAATATCATATCCCATAAAAGCCAGGTGTGTAAATTTTGCCTAGCCCTCACTTTGGGACTCAGAACTTTACTAAACCAGCACCTGCAGATTTAGGTGCACCCTCCTCCCATAGAAAAACACTTCCCAGGACAGAGAAATGTCATGAGCAAACCAAAATTAATTAAAATAGCCAACTACTATTTGGAGAGATAGGGCTTAAAATTCCAGTTTGGGGTTAAAATTACAATTTGGGGTTAAAATCCCAAGCAATGCCCTGGCACTACTCCATGGTGAAACTCTGCTGGTTTCATACCTGTATAGGCTGTTGTAACACTGAGAAGCATCATCTCTTTGGTGAAGCTCAGTGTAATAGATTTTTCTGTAAARAAATAGTAAAGACAATTACTAAAACTTCTGATAATACCACTCAAATAATCTACACTTACTTTTGCTCTTTGCTTAAAGCAAACATTAAAATTATATGAACTGTATAATAAAGCTTTATTTACCATTTATTATAGCAGAGTGCTAAATAAACCAACCCCAGCCTCCAACCTAGAAGAAATGTGCCATCCAAACATAACTTTTTGTAAGAAACACAATGGTGGAAATGTTGAAGGGGAGATACATTGTTTTCAATTTTCTGCTCACTGTATTTTTGTACTCTCAGTTCATGGCAATTGCCTCCTGAAAGGATAAATGAATTTTCCATGAAGATCCCCACATTCTCCAAACAAACTTAACAGTCTCAGGCAGAACACACCAAAGGAAACTGCAGATGCTTCAGCTCTAAATTGTTAACTGGTATCAACTGGTGACAAAATCAAACAACATGTAACTTCTTTTTATCTTGTTGTTTGTTGAGTTTTATTTTTCAATCTCACTGTGGCTTTCCCAAGTTGTAACCTGCTCCTTCTGTGCTCCTCTGTACAAGGAAGCTGTTGCAAAGCAGTTTGGATCTGAAACCACATCAAAGGAGGAACACTCTGAGTCTGTCCTGGACTACACAGGTCTGTGGCTGAAGTGTTTTGTACATGATCACATCACCAGCACAAACACAGAGAGGTGGACAGGAGGTGCCAGGGTTTGCTGAAGCAACTCTTTTGTGAAATTGTACTTACTGAAGGCAGCCACTGCTCTCATCATTTTGTTTCCTGCAGACCTGGGTAAACAAATCACTTGGTCAAAATGAACAAAGAACAACCACACTCTATTGCTGTGCTGGAAGGCACCTATTGCTGTGCTGGAAGGCACCTTCATTTTTCAAAGCTTCTGTACATTTTGTAGCCCAGCATTATATGCTGGGATAGGCCAATGTATTTTTAGAAGTTTCTGAGATCTAAAGCAACCACAAAATTTATTTGCTGTCTGCACTAGTGAATGCCTGCTTAACAGAATCTTTCTTCTGAACATTTTTAGCTTTTGACATTTTTTCCACAGGCATACTCACCGAGGCTTTTCTAACATTTTCATTCTTCTTTAAATAAAGCAAAAATATTCAAGCTGATGCCTCAGGCAAAAGTGCATTGAATCTGTGTAACTGTGCATTTCTAATGTATTTATCAGGGTGGCATATATATTTAGAGATGATAGGAACAACATGTTCCAGTTTGTAAAACAACCCATAAAACCTATAAAACTTTCTGCTTATTCCAGCCTTTTAACTYGGCTGATGAGGGCAGGATAAAGCATAAAGTTGTTTAGCAATAATCAGTGGAAAAGAGGTGAAGGGTATCTTTTACAAGRTACTTGTTTATCAAAGGAAAAACTTCATGAGCAGTACTGCACTTCACCCTTGAGAATATGCCATATCAAGAACATTATTTCTCATATATTCTCATTATTAAAATACAGGCATTTTCTATTAAATCTGTGAATCCCACAGGTTGTTGATAACATTYATGTTTCCAGCACAGAAGGGAAGTGAATGCACAATGCTCCTCTGCGGAGCAGGAGCACAAATGAGAAGATGTGACAACATGTTATTGCCATCAACACTTACGAGCTCTCCCCCAGGATTTCGTTAGTGGAATCATCATCCCCTGGAGCTTTTGTGTCCTCTTGTTTCCTAATCAGAAAGAACAGAACTGTGCCCACAAGACTGATAACAGTCAGAGCAATGAAGACAGTTCTGCGATCGCTCTCTGTGGAAAAAYAAACAAGAGCCATAACCAGATGTGCAGAAGCGATTCAAACCAATCCAGCTACCTTCAAACATCTAACACAGACATACTAATGTTCAACACACACTAATTTTCTAGCTTACCTTYCACATGGAGCTGCTGGCAAACTCCTGTCTCAGTTTTATGGTGCTAATTAAATATCGGCAAATTAAAGAGGGTCCCTCGCATTTTCTGCCATGCAAAGGCTCTGACCAAGGGAGCAGCCAATTAAAGGAAGTGCATAAATTATTAGCAGAAGAAAGTACATCTTTGAAGACTTACATCATTCAGAGTGGACATAAACTGCCCCAAACCCCTTGAAATTTCTAAAAGAAGCTCTGGACCAGCATCAGAAGCATAAGCACCATGGCATTATAAACTGTAGGTTTGGAAACTACAAAAGCACTAAAGCCACCAAAACCTCAGGAACTGTCACAGCAGCTGGAGGGGGAGAACTGTGCTAAACAAGTTGGTTACTGCAGCAGGGCACAGACACAGCTAATACAAAAGTCACTGCCAATTACCAATATTAAGCAGRGAAAAAAGCCAGTAGCAGCAAATATTTGTGACTGAGCTAATGCATGATCCTGAAGATAATATCTATATTTACTTCCCCTTTAGCTTAACAGCAAATGCAAACTTGTTCTAAAAATAATTTGTGCATGATCACAGATCCAAAAAGAGAAAGTGTGCTTCACACCTTGAAATGCCAGTAATATTTTTACATGGATAGAAAAAAAATGTTTTTTAAATGTTGTTAAAGCTTTTCATATATATTTTTTTAATAGAGAGAATCTCAAGACATGTAAAGATAGAGAAAAATGTAACAGCAGAACTGCCTCATAGTCAATTGCCCTATTCTATGGTTAGCAGAGCAGTGAAATTTGGAATGCACAGAATTTCAGACCCCCAGGTTCAAAGTGTCTCCAGGACTTCCAATAACACTGAAACCTTTGTTTCACAGGTGAGGGGATGCAGAAGATGACCTTTAAAACTTGACCAGTGTTTCATTACCAAATCTGTGTCTGTGGAGAAACCAAAACAATTGATCTAACAGAAAGAAGTGGATTGTTCTTTCTGTTCTGTTATTTCTGAAGCCTGATAATTATCATTTAAAAGTCAAGATCTTATTCCTGATTGACTAGAGCAGAATTATCCTCATCTGTTAAAGATTAGAAGAATTGACCATTCTAGYAGATATTCCACTTTAGGACTAAATAAGGAAAATTATCAGTCATTATAGAACAGGAAAATCAAACTTACTTGTTTACAGAACATTGATTTCCCAACAATGCTCATTTTTGGTTATTAAAATCTATTTTCACCATTGCATTTATCTTAGTGAATACCCCCATACTTTGCCCGGTTTAAGCAGCTGACAAAGAAATCTTTGCTTCCAAAACAGGGTCTCAACCACTATCCCGCTTTAGGACATTAATAAAATCCACTGTTCTCCAATTCCTCATCTTTGCCAATGTCAGATGGAAAAAACTACAGTATTAATTACAATCCCATCTGGAATTTGTCTTCATAAAGTGAGGAAGAGCAAGTTCTTTCTCTGCTCTTCCAGCAGTGCTGCCCCATCTCAGCCTCTGCCTCCTACACTGCTTTGTGTCAGCACAATGATCAGTGCAGCMATGAAGTCCACTGGGATGGTTTTCCTTTCTTTTCCTTTATTTCATAGCTTAATCCATCTCCAATATGATTTAGGAGGACACTCTGCACCAGGAGCTTATTTTGGAATAGCATTGTGTGTATAATATTACACACACAGCCGGAATACCTTCTTCCCAGACACGTGTATTTTGTCTACACAGGGAAAATCCCAGAGCAGCTGCTATGGAAAATCTTATTCCTAAATCAGCATTCTGAAGAATTCCACAGACAATRCCCTAAAAGAAGGTACTCAAAGTGCATTGCATAAAGGAAAACATCACACATAATACAAGGACTGTGAGTACCATGAAACACTGAATCAAAATCACACTTTAAGAAGAGACCACCTACAATAAATTGGGCAAAAAATAGTCTGCTATTGTATAAGCTTCCTGCCACTTTTGAGCTCATTATTTCATCTGTTTATTCATGCTACTATATGTAAAGGTTGGGCATATAAACAAGCAGGACTCACCTGATATGTGAGTTTTTCCTTGCCAAGCAAAGTATATATACAGATTTCCAAAAAACAAGCTGTAAATAAAAAGGACAAAGGTCAAAAATGCATTCTAAGAAAAAAAATAGGGTTGKTGCATCACTGTACTATTCTATGAAAGAAAAAGTCCCAAGGCTGTACAATTGTGAAAGAAATAAAGACACGAGAGACTCTCCATGCCAGCTTCTTCTATATAAAACTTGAAACAAATTTGGAGATTCTGCCCCATAATGTTCGCTATTCATTTTCATCAATCAAGACACRAGGTGGTGGCAAAAATGAGGAAATCTGCATCTAAGTTGCTTCTRTTTTTGGAAGGGTATGGGTTAGAAAGCTCACATATTTATGGAGGTGATTTTGTAATACTTCCTTTGCGGGGTCATGTGCCTTGTCTGAAGCATTGCTTCAGTTCAGTGAAATTGTRTCCCCCTAACTACTATTTTCCAAAATACAGTTACTCTGAATGAGTGATTTAAAACTGTTTTACTGTTAMTTTTCCTCATATTAAGCCATGCATTTTACTCGCTGTAAAACACAAAATTAGTTGTGTTTGCGGGAACGGCTACTCTGATAACATACTGAGGTATAAATTCTGGAACTGAAAACTTTAGAAACAAAAATATACCCCTGGTGCAGGCTGATGTTCTCCCAATCCAGGATCCCATCCCCACAGCAGCATTAGCAATGCAGGCTCAGCACCCTGAGCATTTCTGCAATTCATTCCCCTGATTATTTCCCAATATTCAGAATTGCTGCATTAGAGATAAAAGGGATCTCCCTTCAGGAACCATTTTTGGACCCATCTCCCATGAATTCGTTTGATTCTTTTTTGACCTTGCTAACACAATCCAACTCYACACTCCCCTGTGATTGCAAATTCCAGAAATTTAACCACCCACAGTACAAAGCACTTTATCTATTCTAAACCAGTCCTCTTCAGTCTCACCAAATGACCCAAGTTCCAGCACAGCAGCACTCTGTGAGCCACAGTTCCACACTCAGCTCAGTTGCTGCCCTCATGTTTGGGTAACACATAGGTCTAATCCTCCTCAGCTGCTGCTGCTCCAYAGGAATGAGCCCCAACCTTTTCAATCTCTCTTCAATCCATCAGCTCTATCTTCTTGCATAATTGTATTATTTTTCTCTATATCTTAATTGCATTACACTCTCATGAGACGCATAACTATTCCTGCACAAAGTACTTAATGGCCACAACACAGCATCCACTGCCTTGTTTTCACTGCCCTTCTTGATGAGCCTTTCATTGACTCTTTTAGTCAAGGAGCACTTAGAGTTTAATATCAGARAGCCATCAACAACAAGTACAAGATTTCTTTTCTGGCTTCTGATTGCCAGGGGCATCTTCAGTATCTTCACTCTGGTGGCAAAAATCAGCTTCTTCCTCAGTAAAAGGCATAAACTGGCATAGCCTCCACAATCAGCAAGATTGCAGTTACATCCCTTAATGCTCCCCTAACAGAAATGCATCTTTTTAGCACCTCAAGAGCAGAGATAGYAATATCCAACTTTCTTTTATGCCCTGTTCTGTAATGCACAAAGCCAATAAAAATGTTGCTTCCCTCTCTCCCTCCCACTTCACTGACTGCAAGGTACCAGGGGAGTATTTCTGGATGCAATCTTCCCCTTATAAAAAGATGTAAAAAGCAGAATATGTAGACAACCAAAAAGAAATATTATGAAATAAAGCTTACCTGAACTGTAGGAGTGCCCAAAATACTCCACTGTTCCTTCCAATGGTGTTTTCATCAGAATTTACAGTCAAGCAATTTCCCTGGGCTGTCCAGAGGACTGGAACAGACAGAATATATTGCTCAGGAAATAAAAATATTTTAAAGGCATATTCAAATCTCATAAAAAATGTTCAGCAGAGTAAGAACAATCCTTACCAGCAGCTGCAATGCCAATAAACACAGAGGCAGTGTAGAAAGACCATGTAGCAGGTTGGATAAAGACTGCAATGTACAGGCTAGAATAGAACACATCAGTTTATTCAATATTGACTTAAAGTGGACAATGTTCTTTAACAATCAGATCACCTCACTTAGGTGCTTCTAAATGAGCTACTCTCACCTAAGGGATGTTGGAAAACAGGTTAGGTTCTAGGTGAAAAATCTATTTACCCTACTAGCACACAGAGGTTTTTTTTTTTTATATATATAGTCATTAATCTGAGACCATAACCTGAATTCCACAGTCAGCAAAATCTGGAAACGCTGTGGAAAAAAAAACGTGCTGTTTCCAGTAGGCTGAAATACTCTGCAGTTACACATCCGCAGTATCTGTGTGAGATGCTTCTCCCAGCCAGCACAATTTAATGTATGGCACAGGAGCCTTASATGTAAAAAAATAAAAAAGAAAGAAATATTTCAAAGGAAGCAGACAAAAGCTCAAAATTCATACTTACCTATAAAATACACCACTAACAAACATGGAGAATTGAGGTCCTACTATTGCAACCACTGAAGGTGATATAAGATTTGATGCAGACAACACTCCATAAATAATGGACATGCTACAGAAATATAAAACAAAGATGATTAAATACTTAAAATAAAATACAGGCCATCACTGCAACTGATTTAAGAGTGATCAGTGGATTTTGAAATATCCAGTTAAGTACATACATAATTAATCAGCAAAATTTTGATGGTCAAACATTCCCTTACTTTCTTCCGTTCCCTTCACCTATTGCATTCCACGTGGGAAAAGAGGACTGTACAGTGCTCCCTGGAYTGCTGAGCAGAATCCCAAACTACTGCAGCCAATCACATCTTGTAATTTACAGCATGCATTTGTCATACTGCCTGAACAGCAGTTATTGTAGTTTGTGCCCTGTACGTCTAGAGGAGAATGCTCTGGAACTTCATTTATTTATCAGAGAGGTTTTCATCTTCTGACAAACACACTGCAGAAATTTTACAGACATATTTTGTGCCAGTGGGATTTTCAGTTTAAATTAAGACAGTAAACCCTTCAAAGCAGCAGATCAGGTTTTCCTACATGACAGATTAATTTGGCATGCAAAAGGTCCCTGGTCATGCCTGACAGATTTGACTCAGTCAGTGCAACAAAGAGAATGGCTTTCTGTGGCTTTGCTTCYTTCTGACTACTCCTTTCACATTTATGTTGCATTTCCTGGGAGTTRATCCACATCACCTGTCCTACACAAACACAGAGTGTACAATAGCAAACAACCAAGGCCTGAGCTAGCAGTTTGATTTATTTTTAAACTTCCACCTTCTTTGCCTCCAGAAGTAAAATGCTGAGAATGTGATGATGGTGTTTTTTCTCCCTACAAAGAAAACATGCAAACCCGTTATGTTGTTCAACTGGAAAAAATTCAGAGCAGGACTGTGAGAAGCCTGTTTTAAAGTGCTTTAAGTGTGCCAATAAATTGTGAAGTCAGTAGAATACTGCAATCTCTTGAGAGTGTCTCTCTATTGAATGACACTGTAACTAAGTTCACCCTGCAAGGAGCAAAGTAAGAAGAAAATCTGTGTAATTACCTTGTGTAGCCACTGCCATGAAAGTCTGTGTTGTTTAAATTCGTGATAACAGTTTGCTGTGAGGAGAAGATCATATATTGTAATATATTAGAATCTATCTTGTAGTTTGAAAACATGTGCACCGGTTTGAAGTCAGTATCAAATGTCAGAATTACTCATTAATAGACTCTACAAAGTACTTCAAAGAATTTAAAATATTAATTACAACTCACACYACCTCCACAACAAAGATGCAGGAGATACTTGGCAGGAAAACATCTATGTTTGAAGAWGAAATTAGTACTTCATGATTAAGAGATCTTGTAATAGTTCACAAAACTTCTGCTTCACTAAAGACATTCTTATGTAGATAGGTATGACTATCTTAATTTTAAAAGTGGGGGGGGAGGAAAGGAGAAGTTTCAGAATACTCTTAACTTGACCTAACTATGAATCTCTGATAAGAGTTYCCATTCTTTTCAGCTTCTCATTATTTCCCTGTTACTTTTTTTTTTCCCCTTGAATCAGCTTTAGTGATCATGAGACCATGCAGTTAGTTGGACTGGCAGGCAGATCTGACTGAAAGTCTCTTGTAAAGAYTTTTATGACAATTAATTACATGATYSCATGGTCACAAAGTCCAATTCAGTGAGGTGCTGAATCCATTGYAGGATTTCTGAGATTGCTGGGCTCTGCTAAAGTGCTTACATATAGTATCACACTGCACCAGGACTTACAGAAACTACCCCAAGTAGTTATTTCAATAATGCAGAGAAGGAGATTTATTTTTCTGTCTGAACCCAGCAAGGATTTTTCTTGCATGCAAGAAAAGAGCTGTAAGACCTGTGGGCTCCAGAGGGATGTTGAAATCTAACTGCCCTGCAGGCACAGAACTAATATACTGAAAGCAGCTCAGGAAGCAAAAGGGCTAAGCCTGGGAGTAGCAGGAGCCTAAAAATTTAAATAGTAACAGTAAATTTGAATTATGTTGTGCTCAATTTTTGCTCTGCAAAGAGATACTACACAGCAGCACATAACTTCTTCAGCTGGAAGGTGACTTGGCAGTTTAGCAATAGTRGAAGCCTATTTGTCATTTGCTAGCCTCATATTCCCCCTCAATGTCAAGTGTGTTAGATTATGAAAAAATAGTTAATAATAACATGGCTAATAATAACTTAGGCAAATATTTTGAAAGGTACTATACAGAATACAGAATATAGAAAATGTTCAGTGTAATTCAATTGTTCAACACTCCAAGTGTCAAAACAGACACTATCTTAAAGTTCAAACATTTTATAAGATTAATTTTCTACTTTCTAGGTAATCAGGCACAGTTATACATGTAGCCATGCTATCTTAAAGAAATAAGCTGCTTAATTATTTGGTTAAACACATTAATCTTGTTAACACTAAACCAAAAGAAGACAAAATATCAAAGTATCTTACACACTAGAAAATCCTAAATAAAGCAACATTAGAGCACATAAAAGACAACTCAGGATAAATAACTGAGATATAAATGTAGCATGTTTTGAAAGTCACACTTACCGCGATATTTCCACAGGTTTGGAAAGCAGTGAATATAAACATAAATGAGACTCCCAAAATAATGATGTTGAAAAGCTTCTTTCCTTCAGAAGACATYTTGTGTTTTCTTCCCAAGTCCTCAGCTTCAGTCTGGAAAAACTCTTTTTTCTTTTAAAAGTTTCCTCTTAACCTCTGTTAAAAGAAAAAGCAAAAAGAATAAAAGAAAACAAGCTTTGAAAATTATGATTACTTAGGGATACTTATCAGCTGCTAGAAAATATCAATTTATCAAGAATTCTGGTAATTCTTTTACATAATGTGCAAC
>NW_026623613.1:115308-119416 GCF_030028575.1 Malurus melanocephalus
TGCAGTGTGTTACTTCATGACATCCCTTTCTCCCAAAGCAGCAGTTTTCCCAATATCGAGCAGGTTAATCGGCTCAGCTTCTTGGCATTGTTGAAATCAGAATTGTGTTACCCGGCCTCTCAATCACCTGACGAAGGAAAGATGAGCCACTCGTACCCACGAGTCATTTCCATGCACTGCACAGGAAATAAGRAACATTTCGCTGTCTGCATCAGCTGACCCAGCCCTGAAAGCCCTTGTGCACTATGGGAAATGCAGTTTTATGCAAGCAACCCTTTTCCACTGAAAACAGTGATAATCTTTCAGCCCTTAAATTTAAAATTATTTGTACTAGTTTTTAAGAATTTAAAATCTCTATCCACTAAATAACACCTAGGGAGATTAAAAGCAAAAATAAACCCCAAACAAACAAAACCCGTGAACAAATGAACAAAAACCCCAAACCCCAAAACAGAATCATGGAACCACAGAATGGTTTTAGTTGGAAGGGACCTTAAAGCTCATCTGATCCCATGCCCATCCCATGGAYAGGGACACCTTCCACTAGACCAGACTKCTCAAAGYCCTGTCCAACCTGGCCTTAAACACTTCCAAGGATGGAAGCGATACCAGCAATCTTTTATTTTACAGTATTTCTAAATAATAAATTTAAGATGAATTTATCTTTATGTTGTGAAGATCTCTGTTAAAACATCAGCCAAACCATCCTCTGTAAATTCTGTTGGGCCTCTGGGATTGGAGAATTCAATTAAATCAGCT
Source organism: Malurus melanocephalus (assembly GCF_030028575.1). NCBI lineage: Eukaryota > Metazoa > Chordata > Aves > Passeriformes > Maluridae > Malurus > Malurus melanocephalus. Next base: position 116,068 of record NW_026623613.1, read on the forward strand.
TAATGCTGCCCAAAAAGAGAAGGAAATGCAGAACTGATTGACATAAATAACAAATTGCTATATTTTACCTCTGCTGTCTACAGTAAAGAGTTTAAACAAATGAGAGTCTCRAAGGGGAAAAAGGATCTTAGCCCAGGAGTTAGAAGGGCTCATTTAGAGAGTTTAAACTAGATTTGAAGTGGGATAAAGTTTGCTTGACCAACCTGATTGYCTCCTATGATGAAAYAACTGCCTGGATGGATGAGGGAGAGCAGTAAATATTGTCCATCTTCAGTAAGGCTTTCRACATCATGTCTCTCAAGACAATCCTGGAGAAACAAAATGTGTGGGCAGGACAAGTGGGCATTGAGGCGATTGAGAACTGGCTGAATGGAAAATCCCAGAGACACAATCARTGGCACAGGGTCTGGTCAGATGCCTGTCATTAGTGGTGTCCCCCGGGGTTGGGCCCACTGTTGTTTAACTTTCTCATTAGTGCATTGGATGAGGGTTGATGCCTCCTTGGCGAGTTCCTTGCACAAAGCTGGGAGGGGTGACCAATAGCCCAGAGTGCTCTGAGCTCTTCAGAGGGACCTGGACAGGGTGGAGAGAYGGGCAGAGAGGAACAGTCTAAAGTTCAGCAAAGGCAAGCGCAGGGTCCTGCAACTGCAGAGGAACAACCCAGGCACCTGCATAGACCGGGACTGACCAGCTGGAAAAGCAGCTCTGTGGGGAAGGAGCTGGGGGTCCTGGTGAACAATGAGCTGTCCACGGCCAGAAGGGCACTGGTGTCCTGGGGTGCGTTAGGAAGAGCATTTCCAGCAGCCCAGGGAGTGATCCTGTCCCTCTGCTCAGCCCTGGTGACACGGAGCTCCTGGTGCAGATCCCGTGTAGGGCCACAAAGATGATGGGGACTGGAGCATCTCTGTGCTGGGGAAAGGCTGCGGGAGCTGGGGCTGTTCAGCCTCAGGAGGAGCCCCAGCTGAGAGGGGCCCTCAGCCCTGGGTGTCCCTGTGTGCAGGGAGAGGACAGAGCAGGGCCCGGGCTCTGCTCTGGGGGGCCCAGCAAAGGCACCAGAGGAACAGGCAGGAACTGATGCCCAGGAAATTCCACCTGGACAAGGCAGAACTTCTTTCCTGTGCAGTGACCGACCACTGGATTGCACAGAGAGGGTGTGGAGTCTTGATGCCTGAAAAAGGCCCAAAAATAAAACTCCATAGACTGGTGTCTATAGAGCAGGTATTTGTTTATTGCAGCGCTGGAGGTGAGGGGGATTTCTCCTCCTAACCCACCTGCCTTTGCTTCAAATGAGCACATATTTATACAGTAAGCACGGTGTAACATGAACATTGTCACTGCCCCCCATACGCCCACCATACACCCCTCACTATACATGGGCACAGAAATACATGATACCATAGTTTTACAAGAGTACGTGCATCATCCTCAATTCGGTGGTCATGGGGGTCTCCCTCTAATGAGAGACCATCCTCTTCATCATGGTGGACTTTCAACCTTTGTGTTCGGGGCATGCACAGCTGTGATGTTCATGCTTTTTTTCTGATCCTCCAAGTCTTAATTTTCAATTATTTTGCTGACTGTCCCATGCCTCTGCCAAGTTCTCATTAGTACTCTCTACTGTTCCTTGTTTATAGCATCTACCTGTCTACTTTCTTCAGAACTTTTTTTGATTTATGCCTCTNCCTCCTTGGCGAGTTCCTTGCACAAAGCTGGGAGGGGTGACCAATAGCCCAGAGTGCTCTGAGCTCTTCAGAGGGACCTGGACAGGGTGGAGAGATGGGCAGAGAGGAACAGTCTAAAGTTCAGCAAAGGCAAGCGCAGGGTCCTGCAACTGCAGAGGAACAACCCAGGCACCTGCATAGACCGGGACTGACCAGCTGGAAAAGCAGCTCTGTGGGGAAGGAGCTGGGGGTCCTGGTGAACAATGAGCTGTCCACGGCCAGAAGGGCACTGGTGTCCTGGGGTGCGTTAGGAAGAGCATTTCCAGCAGCCCAGGGAGTGATCCTGTCCCTCTGCTCAGCCCTGGTGACACGGAGCTCCTGGTGCAGATCCCGTGTAGGGCCACAAAGATGATGGGGACTGGAGCATCTCTGTGCTGGGGAAAGGCTGCGGGAGCTGGGGCTGTTCAGCCTCAGGAGGAGCCCCAGCTGAGAGGGGCCCTCAGCCCTGGGTGTCCCTGTGTGCAGGGAGAGGACAGAGCAGGGCCCGGGCTCTGCTCTGGGGGGCCCAGCAAAGGCACCAGAGGAACAGGCAGGAACTGATGCCCAGGAAATTCCACCTGGACAAGGCAGAACTTCTTTCCTGTGCAGTGACCGACCACTGGATTGCACAGAGAGGGTGTGGAGTCTTGATGCCTGAAAAAGGCCCAAAAATAAAACTCCATAGACTGGTGTCTATAGAGCAGGTATTTGTTTATTGCAGCGCTGGAGGTGAGGGGGATTTCTCCTCCTAACCCACCTGCCTTTGCTTCAAATGAGCACATATTTATACAGTAAGCACGGTGTAACATGAACATTGTCACTGCCCCCCATACGCCCACCATACACCCCTCACTATACATGGGCACAGAAATACATGATACCATAGTTTTACAAGAGTACGTGCATCATCCTCAATTCGGTGGTCATGGGGGTCTCCCTCTAATGAGAGACCATCCTCTTCATCATGGTGGACTTTCAACCTTTGTGTTCGGGGCATGCACAGCTGTGATGTTCATGCTTTTTTTCTGATCCTCCAAGTCTTAATTTTCAATTATTTTGCTGACTGTCCCATGCCTCTGCCAAGTTCTCATTAGTACTCTCTACTGTTCCTTGTTTATAGCATCTACCTGTCTACTTTCTTCAGAACTTTTTTTGATTTATGCCTCTTGGTGATTTCACGTATCCATGTACTAATCCAGCTGGTTACATTACGTGCAGCTGGTACATGTTACCAAAACACTATTAAAGAACTTATAGCAATATATAAAAAGGCTATAATTGATAATACACTGAAAGCGATTACATTGTATTTTAATAATATGTAAAAAGTTATTACATTCTTATATTGATAACGTATAAAAAGSCTATAGAAAGTTTTCAATTAATAGGCCTCATAAGCACTTTGTCACTTTGATATAAACCACATGTATCATCCACCTTGTGCCAGTACCAGTTTCCATTCCGAAGCACAGCAAACTGGGCTGGAACAATTCCTTTGGCAACAGTAGCAATGTGTTTTGAAGTGACTAAAATGGGGAGGAAGGGAAACTCCATCTTTTTAGGGAAATCACCGTAAAGATAAACAAATTTCTCCTTTGAAAAAAAGGTTTCAGCAGAAGAAACACAGAATTTTTTAATCAAAACTCTCA
>NW_026623613.1:120571-144976 GCF_030028575.1 Malurus melanocephalus
TTTTTATTGTTATTATTATTGTTTGTGTTTTTTTACGGTTTTCAACACACATTGTTCAAAAATTTCCCCGCCTCCACCGAGCCCTTCCGGGTCACGGCGGCKCCGTTTTAGCAGCCGCTTTCCAACCGCTGGGAGAATTATTAATTTAGAGGCGGATTCCCCGCGCTTCCTCCGGGCCCACCTCTGGAAAAATAAGGAAAAAGGGATCGGGGGTCGCTGCAGCGGCGCGGCGGGCGGGGCGGTGCCGYGTTCCCTTCCGGGGCGCCGCCGGCCATTTTGTGGCGTTAAGCCGCGCGCGCGGGCGGTTCCCCTCATTTCCTCGTCGCGGCGGGACGGGGCGGCTGCTCTTGGCGCTTCACTCCGGCCTCGGGCCGCCCCTCGGACCCTGAGGTGGGTGCTSTTCCCTGCGGACCCCGCGGCTTTCCCCTATGCGCTGTAGCTCTCCTCCTTTTTGGACTCGCCCTGCGGTGTGAGGCGCGTTGCCCTCAGGGCCGCGCCGGCTGCTGACTTCCCTCATCCCCTCAGGTTTATTCTCTTCGGCCCCCGCCGCCCCTCAGGGGCTCCTACCCACCATGAGCTACGGCCGCCCGCCGCCCGACGTGGAGGGCATGACGTCCCTCAAGGTGGACAATCTGACCTACCGCACCTCCCCGGACACCCTCCGGAGGGTCTTTGAGAAGTACGGCCGCGTGGGAGATGTCTACATCCCCCGGGACCGCTACACCAAGGAGAGCCGCGGCTTCGCCTTCGTGCGCTTCCACGACAAGCGGGACGCGGAGGACGCGATGGACGCGATGGACGGGGCGGTGCTGGACGGYCGGGAGCTCCGCGTGCAGATGGCCCGCTACGGCCGCCCGCCCGACTCACACCACAGCCGCCGCGGGCCGCCGCCCCGCCGGTACAGCAGCAGCGGCTACGGCCGCCGGAGCCGCAGGTGAGTGCCGCCGAACGGGCAGTGGAGTTTGTGCAGTAGATAGGGAGATGAAGCTGAGCCATGCGCCCATGCCGCGGGGCTCGTTTGTTTTCGTATTGGTTGCCTAGAGAAGTAGTGAAGTCTCTCTCAGTCAGTCGCCTGGATGCAGTCCTGTGCCGTGTGCTTAAGCATGGGGGTTAGATCACTCTGTGGTCCCAACTGGACCGATTCTGTGTCTTCTTCCCAATGAATTTAATTATGGGGCTGCGAGAGACAGTAGGGGTTTACTAGAGATTTACTAGCAAAGGCACGTGGGATGTCTTCGGAGTGGGAGGGTTTCGCCCTGTAGTAGATTTAGCCCCCGGCCACTCGCTCTGAACAATGGCGCCCTCGTAACTCGTTTTCTTGCCCACGTGCGTCCTGTTCCGCCTTCCCTGTCCCACAGCACTCGTTCGAGTCCGTGCGTCACCCGTGAGCAACTTTTAACGCGCCTTTTTTTTTTTTTTTTTCTTTGTGGTATATTTTAGCCCTAGAAGACGCCGTCGCAGCCGGTCTAGAAGCAGGAGCCGCTCTAGGTCCCGCAGTCGGTCCCGCTACAGTCGATCCAAATCCCGGTCTCGCACACGCTCTCGGTCTCGCTCCACCTCCAAGTCCAGATCTGCCAGGAGATCCAAGTCAAAGTCCTCATCTGTCTCCAGATCTCGGTCCAGGTCAAGATCCCGGTCCAGATCTAGAAGCCCTCCCCCTGCCTCAAARAGGGAATCCAACTCTAGATCCAGGTCTAAGAGCCCTCCCAAGTCTCCGGAAGAAGAAGGAGCTGTATCCTCCTAGGATCATGGTAATGTACCTCGGGATCAGCACAGGATGCATGTTACTTTATTAGAGCACWTAGGTGGGCTGTTGGGTAGCTCTTGGAACATTAATAGCCTGAACCAAGTGAATCCTAGTGGGGCACATTGTTAGTTGTTGGTTTTGGTTTTTTTTTTTCTTGAGCAGTGCTTTTTGGTTATTGATTTAGGGAAATAATTACTGAAGGGTTTTCTACGGAGAATTTTTTTTAACAAAAAAATGTTTTATTGCAAGATTAATGACTTGGTTTTAATAAAATATTGTATGAGACGCAACCTATGATGAAAATGACTATTTCTTACTGTATTTATCCAACATCTGCATTTTCCCCTTTAAAGCTGCGGTCTCCTGTTTGCTAAAAGAATATTGGCCAGTATTGCAGATTTTAACTGATTTGGCTGATCCTCCAGGGACCAGTATCTGTGGGCGTGTGTTGGAGCAGGTTTGTCTTACACTGTTAAAGATACACTATCCTTTTAGAATGGAAGATCGGTTCAGTGGCCGTTGTACTGACTGGAGGTAATAACTGTCCTAGAAAAGTGGCAAATTCCTTGCAACGAGAAAACCACGGAAACTAGTTTTTCCTCAAGTCGACATCTTGAAGAGGCATCTAAGGATACACCGGGTGGGGAAAGGATAGTGTGTCTTTAACCCTTCAAACTGTTTGGTCCTGTTTTTTAAAAGGAAAGGGCCTGAGCTAGCTCTGGAGTTAGATAATTGTAGCAAAATTAGTCACGTTTTCGGTTTTGAATGCTAATTAGAGTTTAGTTAAGTCATTATGAAGAAGTATTAGTTTTTTTAACTTTTATAGAGCTTTGAATAACTGTTAACAGGCTGAATTGAAGTTAATGGTGGCTTGATCTACAGCCTGGTGCTTACTGTCATTTGTCACTAAATATTTTGACAGAACATTACATTTGGCCTCTGAAGTAAAGCAACACACGGGGGGAGGTGGAACACTGGAAATTCCTAAAGCTTAATTAAATTAGTCAAAGCCAGTTGAAACACAACTAGAAGTATCCCTGAAGTCATCCACACCCAAAACAGACAAGATAGAAACCCTGCTGAATTTTTCTCTCTTCAAACCTAGATGCTTCAGCTAAATGAGAGCCCACATAAAGGACGCCTTTGGGGGGAAAAGATCGCTTGAGTCTTCAGCCCGTTGGAGAGACCCTGGCCGAGCAACCAGCTGTTGAAAAGGTTATTTTGTAACATTTTGTCTAACTTTTTACTTGTTTAAGTTGCGCCTCAAGTGGCAGATTTTACATTTTATGTGCCATTTTGTTGCTGTTATTCAAATTTCTTGTAATTTAGTGAAGTGAACGACTACGATTTCATTATTGGCTTGGATATTTGAGGTAAAACTTCGTTTTTGTTTATATAGTGCTGACTTCTATTGGAAATTAAAACTGATGGTAACTTGCTGCCTCCAGTTTCATACTGAGGAATCATGCAGCCGTTATATRCTGATAGCTAACTGTCAAAAAGTAGTCTCAATTTTGTCCTGATTCCTTAAATTTCTGCAGAAATTTCAACTTGAAACTTACTGTAAATGTTTTTTTAAAAAGAAAGAACAACTTTGACTTAAAATAGTACCTTCAAATTCAAATTGGTAGAAATCTTTTCAGGTGACAGTTGATATTTGCAAGAATTGTTTTGTCAGACTCAATTCTAATCTCTTCTCTTATGTATTTTTGTGCACTAGGCGCAGTTGTGTAGCAGTTGAGTAATGCTGGTTAGCTGTTAAGGTGGCGTGTTGCAGTGCAGAGTGCTTGGCTGTTTCCTGTTGTCTCCTGATTGCTCCTGTGTAACGATGCCTTGTCGTGCAGAAACAAATGGCTGTCCAGTTAATTAAAATGCCTGACAACTGCACTTCCAGTCACCCGGGCCTTGCGTAAAAAAAATGGAGCATACAGTGAGCACATCTAGCTGATGATATACACACCTTATTTTTTCCAGAATGGTAAAACTTACCAACCTGCATATATGAACTTACATATGAGAATTGTAATGTTAAGCAAAGAAATGGTTCATTCCTTTGTAAGTACTGATTGGTGTATCTTTTGCTTAAGACATTCTGTACTATACCCACTGTCTCTGTAGTTATTAAACATTTTTTTCTGTGTTACCTTTTCTCAACTTAATGTCTGGGGTCAGCTTATTTTTAGCTTGAAAAGATTTCTGCAATTATACTGTCAATGTTTAACTTCTATATAGTAACCAAATGCATTTTACTGCTTACAAATTTTATCCACTGGGGTTGCTTTTAAATTACTGTGGGCAAACTTTAATTAGAATTGTGACTAACCCAATGTTGTGTGGCAAGTGGTAACACACCAGGCCACAAACACAGAACCAGCCAGGTCCTGGGATGGTGGTGTGGGAGGTCCACACKGAGCAGTACTAATAATTACATTGCTGTGTGCTTGCCCTGGCTCACGGGGCTGCTGCTTGATGGGGGCTGATCTTTACAGTGATGATTTCTCTTGATTTGGTACCAAATGACTTGTAACTTCAAACATCCTGTGTCAAGGGTATTGTAATGCCTTGTTTTATCTTATGCATGTATGTTAAATGGGAATGGAAACATCTGAACACTGGCAGTATGGCTTTGTTGAGGATTAAAAATACTTTTCTACAAACTGATGAGTTTGTATGTTCCAGGTTAGCACAGTCTCCACACACTCATTTACAGAGGGGGTGGCTTTTGTATGTTGATCTTTGGGAAGGATTCTCAGTCCTGGGAAAAGGGATCTTACGGGCATGGGGTTTTTTTTATTTTGAAAGAGTGCAGTTACCTTTTCATAGCTGAMGTTGTGGATTTAGGTTGGAGCTTGTGGATTTCCAGGTTAAGCTCTGTTGTGTAGTGGCTCACATGACAGAATTGAGGCTCTGAAYTATTTCATGGGCTTGGGGGAGGAACACAAATTTCTCAAAAGCCATAGCTGGGAAACCAAACAGCTTTATTTTTACAGTGCATGTTTTAAGAATTGCTGCTTCCCCAAAATATCCATGAGGTTTGCTGTAAATGGGACTGTTCTCTGTAGCTCTGTGCTACAACGAACAGCTGAGTATCACCTTGTACTGAAACCTGAAGTGGAATAAACTGAAGTGCCATCTGACTGTGCTAGTGAGATTATCATCATTTCAATTGTGTGTCTTCCTGGCAGAGAGGAGCCGGCCAAGTGCTCTTTGTCTGCACCAAAGGAGTGCAAGGGAACAGGGGTGCTCTTCAGTTTCCATTTGTAGAGCAGAGCTTCGATAGACCAGTCAGCACTGAGGGGAGGAAACAGTGTGAAAACCTTAGGCAGGGTTTATGACTGCTACAGTAACTTGAGCAGGCACCATGAAACCAGTACAACACAGCTGGGTTTGTAACAGTTTTCTACTCAACAGCAAATTGGTGGGTTTTGGATTATTTTCAGATAGCTACTTCCAGGATTTACTGTGCAAATAGCAGTCTGACTCACAGTAAGGAGCTATGCTGAGTCAGTGGTAGTGCCACAGAGGAGTTAAAATTTTAATTTTAAATATGCAAAAATGTACCTTCGGACTTGATAAGTTGTCCAGAATTGAGCATGTGGGTTCTTCTCCAGCAAGAAGTAAATTGTAGTTAAAAKATCTTCAAAGTCTGTGGCATTTGGGGAGATAAAGCAGTCTGGGTTAGTCTCTGGATTTCAGGTGTGGATAAATCTGCCTGGTTCTATGAAATGATAATTACACYATGCTTGCACTGATTTGGTATCTGTGTGACRGTGCCAAGCATGGCATTAAAGGACTTAATTACTCCACATTCTATTCYCACACCCTCAGTTGTATTTATAACCACTCTAAACTAGAGTAAGAAGGTCAGTAGCACAGTGTCACCTGATCTATTGACACCGTTCCCAGCACTACTTGGACACAAAGTCCTAGCAGTCATAAACCAAAGATACCTGACACCATTAACGTACCTTTGGGGTCAAAAAAGACATCTGAGCCTAAAATAATGTCTATGGGCGCAAGAGAGAGCAGCTCTAGCGACACCCGGCCCCAGGTGAGGCCGAGGACGGGCACGTGGGGTAGATGGTTCATGAGGCAGCTGTTGCGGCAGCTCTGCAGGCAGCGGGGCAGCTCCTCGCTGTCCGACAGGATCACCTGGGCACCGCACTTGGCGGCCACCACGCCGGGGAGACTCACACCGGCACCGATCTGAAACCACAGCGCGTTCGTGGAGAAGGCGGGTGGAGCCTGACCCGCGGGTCACGAGAGGGGGTGCCGGGCGGGGAGCGGGCGGTACCTCCAGCACTCGCTTGCCGGGCAGGCTCCGCCTGTGCGTCCACAGRTACTGGGCCAGGACCACGGCGGAGGGCCACACGTACATCCCGTACTGTGAGTCCAGCACCTGCAAYACACGGGGCGAGGCGCTGAAGCGGGGTCGCGGCAGTTCCCGCTGCTCCCCGGGTCCCGGCTGACCCCGGTACCTCGGGCACGCGCACGGCCAGCGCCGCCGGACCCTCCTCGAAACGGTACCGCCGCGCGCGCCGCCGGCGCGGCTCCGCCATGGGCCAATCGTGGGTAGACACGTAGCGCCTCCGGGCCGCGACGACCAATCGGCACCTCCTCCCGCCGTGACGTCACGCGGAGCGCCGCCGCGGGCGCTGATGGCGATGGGCCGCTAGCCCAGCCGCGGCCTGCCCCGGGCGCCGCGCTTAAACCGGGCCGCTTTCCCGGCGGGGCGGGACGGACGCTTCCGTGGGTCGCTGCTGGAAGACGGGAGGAAACCGGGTGACACGTGGCCGGCCCGCTGCTCTCAGAAGAGCGGCGAGCGCGGAGCGCGGGCCCGCCGTGGGATGGGCAGCGGCGGCGATGAGTTCCCGGGGCGGGCGCGGGACCGCGCGGCCAAGAGCGCCCGGCACCCGCGCTGCCTCCGTGCCGCCCGCGCTGCCCTTCCTCAACATGGCGGCGCGGGGGCGCCGTGTCCCCAGCCCCGACCAATCAGCGCCGAGGCGTGGCGGAAGCCGAGGCGCAGCCAGCCAATGGGAGCGCGGCAGGGGCGGGGCCACGGCGACAGCGGCGGCACGGGGTGAAATTTCTGGAAGGTGCGGCCGGAGCGGGGCCGGGATCGGGATCAGGATCAGGGTCGGGCTAGGGGCGGCGGGCGGTGACGGCCCCCAGCGCCACCGCCATGAATCACAAGAGCAAGAAGCGGATCCGTGAGGCGAAGCGCAGCGCCCGGCCCGAGCTGAAGGACTCACTGGACTGGACCCGTCACAACTACTGCGAGACCTTCCCCCTCAGCCCCACCGCCTGCAAGGTGCGTCGGGCGGAGGAGAAAGAGAAGGATAGGGAATGGGAGGCTGGGAATCGGGAATGGATGGGGGGAAATTGGGAGTGGAGGGGGTTCGACAGAGCGAGTCCTGAGAGGAACGGGGGAGAGACATGAGGGGAGCGGAGGGGGCCTGAGGGAGCCGGGGTGGGGACACGACTGAGGGGGTTGGGGAGCCCAGAGGGGGCGGGACTGGAGGGGCACTGAATGAGGGGGATTGGAAATGCCTGAGGTGAAGAGAGAGCTGCGGGTGGTCTGATGAGAAGCGGGAAGGGACCCTTTCCTGCGGCTGGGGTTGCCTCAGAGCTGGCGGGAGGGCGAGGTTGGTGAGGGACAGGACTTTCTTCCCTCCACGTGGCGAGGGGTGTGGGAAAGGCAGGGCCCGCTGGGATGGGACGGGCACCCGCATAATTCCCGGGAGCTCTTCCCGGTGTCCCGAGGGGATGAAAAGGGGATATGTCAGCCGAAAGGGCAGAGTGGCTTCTCYGCCTGGGGAGTTGTCTCGGCGGGGAGCAGTGCCAAAAGCTTCAGGCTGCTGGTGTCACTGATGTGTGCAGGGACCGGGCCAGGAGAAATGGGGCTGCAGCCTCGGGGAGCTTAAAATAACACAGAAGCAGCTCCATACCCTGGTGCTGTGCGGAGCACAGGATGTGTGAAGCGCCCCCGCAGGAAAGCAGTCCTAGGACGTCAGTCTGTCCTAATATCTGTCCTGCTTTCCTCCCTTGCTTTCACAGGATAACGTGGAGAGGGCAGATGCACTCCAGTTAACAGTGGAGGAATTTGTTGAGCGTTATGAAAAGCCTTACAAGCCCGTGGTGTTGCTGAATGCTCAGGTGGGCTGGTCTGCCCAGGAGAAGTGGACGCTGGAGAGGCTGAAACGCAAGTACAGGAACCAGAAGTTCAAATGTGGGGAGGACAATGACGGTTACTCTGTGAAGATGAAAATGAAATATTACATAGAGTACATGGAAACCACGCGTGATGACAGCCCCCTCTACATCTTTGACAGCAGCTATGGAGAGCATCCCAARCGAAGGAAACTCCTGGAGGACTACAAGGTCCCCAAGTTCTTCACTGATGATCTCTTTCAGTATGCTGGAGAGAAGCGACGGCCACCTTACAGGTAGAGTGACAGCAAGACAAAAGTGGATATTTTCCAGCTCATTGGCTGTTCCTAAATACCTGGGATTGTATCATTTAAGAAAGGGATATTGTTATCTTTCAAATGAATGTATATCTGTAATCTTGGGGGAGAGAAGAGCAGAGTTGTGTATCACAATTTCTTCTTTGGCTGCCAGTGTTGCTACAAGTATGGTGTGGGATGTTTAGTTTTTTTTTCATTCTATTAAGTCAGTTTACATAATTTTGTAGATTTTTCAAAAATTACACAGTTACCAGGAGTTACAAAGATCAGTTTCTTGCTGTATGTGCCTTTCAGATTTTAAACACCTCAGGAACAGCTCCTGGGTTTTGCAACAGTGGCTTATGTACAATGTGGAATTTTGTTTAATTATGAGTCAGTCCTTTTAAGGCAAAGATCTTAAGCTGGGTTAGGATCTAATGTGGGCACTTGTTCTTAGCTCCCCTTCAGATGGATTTGAGAGAGAATATTTCACATTGATTTAATATTTTCAACTCTTTTCTTATTTTTGCTTCAGGTTGGAAAAGGAATGAAATKACATACATTCAAATGCAACAACGTYGTATTTGGGCTGCTAGATAGAAAAGCCATTTCTATCTGTTACTATGACACTTCATGGCAGTGTGAGGATAAACTGAACCCTCACAATTAATTAAAGTTTTTACAGTGAGACTATAATTGTTAGACAATGCCTGTTGCCCTTTGAGTGACATGAGGCTATGATGTAGTTTATTTAAATAAAATTGAGCAAATAATGGCTCTTCACACTCTCTCCTGTGTCTGTAGTCCAGTTGTGATTTTGCAGGAGTGAAGCAAGAACCTGATTGCATTTGAGATCGCTGAAGGAGGGGTTTTTGCAGTGTGGTAGCAGATGCTTTTTATAATGCACTTCTAAGAACATACAATGCTGTGATTGAGCACAAAACCACACCAGGTGTAGTCTCTAGTACAAACTGAATACACTTAATGAACTCGGGATCATTTACCCAAGTTAGAGGTAAATGAGATAATGTGGTTGTGACTCAGTTATTTTGCTGTCTATCTCCCCCACACCCTCCCCACCTACAGGCACATGCTGAGCTCTTTGCTCGTGATCTTGATACCTAACTTCTTGTATTCTGTTGAGGAAGATGTGGGTTTGTTTCAGGCTGTTGAATTTTTTAGAGAGCTGAGTAGTGCATGAGAGCACAGTAATGCCTCCTGGAATTAGAGGGTTCATCTAGGTACAGAAATGAGTGCATTTAGAGCATGATTGAAAATCTGACAGGAAGTGGTGYTAATCTTATGAGGAGGATACGACCTGTACAGGATTTGAGAGGTGTGTGATAGCATGTAGATCTTAAAAGAATAATTGGTGTTGTTTAGGACATTTTTATTGGCATCGTTCCTCTTTAGAATTAAGAGAGTAATTTTTGGAAGCCATTTACTGAAGCAGCTATTATAGTTTGCGGAGTGGGGTTGGGGTTTGCTTTCAGATTGAATTGAAGAGTTGTRAAGTTTTAATGGTAAATTTGATGTCTTGTGGCAAACTGGGTTTTGTTCCCTGTAAGTTAAATATTTGGAGGAAGGTGCTGGTAAATGACAGTGTTGCTAAATAAGGGTGTAAAAACCTTCTGTTTGTGTAGATTCAGGTTATTGTCAGAAAAATRGTGTTGGACAGTGTATCTGTCTACCAAACAGACCTTCAGTGTTTTATTTCTTCTGATTTCTTAATGAAAGCCTTRTCTGTTCTATTTGTGGCTTAATCGGCTTTTCAAGGCTAATATGAATTTAAAGAGTGAATTGGCAATAGAAATTACAAACACCTGCTTATTTACAGCTCCTTTGTGAAGCAGGAAGAAAGCAGCTTGATAATCAAACTTGCAGTCCTACAACTGATGCTGGCAAATGATCCTTCAAAACCAGCTTGATTTAYACCTGCACTGGAAAGGGGAGGTGGAGAACTTGCTATATTTTCTGAACTTTTGCATTCCTCTCACTGGGCATCACCTGCCTGTCAGCTGCGCCATGGAGGGATCATGTTGGTGTTTTAGTTTCTGTACTCCTTGCTGCCAATTAAACAATTACTGTCTTTTTTTCCTCTTGGTGAAGCCACCTCACACTGCTTTTTCTGGTGTGGTAGGTCTTACTGCTCTGTTAGAGGGKCAATGAGCAGTTGAAGGTGCTGCTACAGTTAAATATGTACAGTAGATAAAGTTCTCCACTGGGAGAAATAGATCTTGYAAATGGGCAGTGGGAATATAAACCTCCATTCCTGAATGGTCACTGGAGAATAAGCTCTGTGTAGTTGAATGTTGRAATGAAAAGCCTGTTGTGAATGAACAGAAGGCGCAGAGAGAGGCCAGGGTTGCGTAACCTGCTCTGTTCCTTGTGTTGCCTTTTGTTCCTCATTGTTCTGAGTTCTGGATCTGTTTGAGCAGCAAATTTCAGAAAACCAAAGAAGAACCCCCCCGCCTAGGAAGAATCGTAACACAGGCTATTGGGACTTAACCAYACTCATAAACTTTGAAATCATTGTGTGCCTTACTGAAGAGCTGTTTAAAACTATGAAACAGATTATTTTTCACTTGCTTGTCCCACAGACATTCCTGTCTCAATTAATTTTGGTTTTTAGGTTATATCTTTTTGCTACAGTGTGAGCTTAAAAAAATCAAGAACATAAATGAAGAAAGTGTAATTAATTTCTAACTGTATGTGCAATGAAGAGCTGTAATTCTCTGTCTAAAATGAAGAAAGGGAGCTACCTGCTTGCTCTATGACTAAAGCACTTTTCTTTCTTCCCATGCAGATGGTTTGTGATGGGCCCACCTCGTTCTGGAACAGGAATTCACATYGATCCCTTGGGAACTAGTGCATGGAATGCCTTAGTCCAGGGACAYAAGCGTTGGTGCCTGTTCCCAACCAGCACTCCCAGGGAGCTGATCAAAGTGACTCGGGAGGAAGGAGGAAACCAGCAGGACGAGGCTATCACCTGGTTCAATGTCATCTATCCTCGGACACAGCTTCCCACCTGGCCCCCYGAATTCAAACCCCTGGAGGTCTTACAGAAACCAGGAGAGACTGTTTTTGTGCCAGGTATGTGTAAATCTTTCCACGAAAGAAATCTGGGAGAGAAATACAGAGATGAAGAGATTGTTTCAGCTTTTTTTATATGACCCATCTCTTAGAAAATAAACTCTCCTGAGCTCATTTTGAGACTATTCAAAGTTACTTCCTGAATGTATGGCCTGCAGCATAGGATTGTATGTCGTACAGATGACAAAACAAGTGGGACTTGAGTTGCAGCATCACAGGAGTGGGATCCTGAGCTAAATTGCAGTAATAGGAAGCTGTCAGGGCATAAAATAATTGAGGTGTTTGAGTACCACTARCTCTTTGACAAAAATGTTTGACCTTATACATGCTGTCTGAATTTTACATATRAATTTTTCTTAGCTGTGGGAAACGAACTACTTAAAAGGCACTGACACCTTCCACCCACCTCTCTGTGGTTACGTTTCATCTTGCATTTGAAATCAAAAGCTAAATAAAGCTTTGCTRAAGATGCTCTTCTCTCTGAGTGGCTGCACCCTGTGTGCCTGTTGTAACTGGGGGGTGAGATGAGTTCAGTGCCGGATTCTAACCTCTGAGTCTTGCATCATTTATGTGCAGCACAGCCCGTAGTTTCTGTCCACGTTGCTTGTCTCTAACATCCAGCTGACTTGCTGTGTGAAGGGTGCCTTGTGATTGTTTTGGCACTTATTAGTGACTCCTCAGTGTACCTTCTGTTAAGAGTTTGTAGCTGTCGGGTTCCATTAAACTGTTCCCTTAGTCTTTTATGAGGCTATAAGTGGGTTGTAAGAACTCCACTATTTTTATCCTGTGTGGAGAAACAATTTTGCATCTATTTTTAAATGAAAGGTTAGTCTGTAGTCATAAGAACCTTACAAAATCAGTGTGGAAAGTGCTCTCCAGCTGAACAGAAAGGGTCTCTGTGCAGTCTGGGTTACAATGGCTGTTGCTGTTAAATAAACCGTCAGCAGCCAGCGTGGTGCTGTCAAGTCACATCTTCAGTGCTGTGTGTGAGCTGGGTAATTTGGTCAGAGCGTGGAGCAGCAGAACCTGTCAGGCACTGGGCTGAAAACTGAAATAAGACTGAGGAAAGATGATGTGTTGGCAAACTCACCTGGGTTTGGGAGATAATGTCCAATTCCACCCACACTGTGGAAAAAGTGTTCTTGGCTGTTCTTGAACTTGCTCTATGCCATGCAGCCCCCAATGGTCACTGGTGTTGTGTTTTAGGTGGCTGGTGGCACGTAGTCCTCAATCTTGACACGACTATTGCCATCACACAAAACTTTGCCAGCTGTACCAACTTCCCAGTGGTGTGGCACAAGACAGTAAGAGGGAGACCCAAACTGTCACGGAAATGGTACAGGTAAGAGATTTCATAGCTTTCTTTGCATATTTTCCATTGAAAACAGAGCCAAAAAATACTCACTGTAAATGTGAGTGTTACAATTCAAAGGCTAACCTGAAATTTCAACTGTGTTTAGGATCCTAAAGCAGGAACATCCTGATTTGGCAGCCTTGGCTGACTCAGTTGATCTGCAGGAATCTACTGGTATTGCTTCTGACAGTTCTAGTGATTCTTCCAGTTCCTCAAGTTCCAGCTCCTCAGATTCTGATTCAGAGGTAATGCTTTTTCTGCAATAGGTGATCCATATTCTGCAATTATAGCTTTTCAATACCTGATCGTGCACCCTCATCCTAATATTCATGCCATATGAAATATATAAATGGAAAGCAACTAAATAAATCTACRTGATGGAGAACCTCCCTGATCTTGGGAGGTTCTGTTTGCTGAAACCTCTCTTTGCATTGCTAAGTGGATTCGGTTTGTTTAATCCATGTGTGTCATATATATGAATCTGTCACTCATTTAGCTTGTGGAATGYTGCAAAATGAATGTTCTAAAAATTGGAATAGGGAACAAGATCCAAAACAGATTAATTATGACACAGAAGCCACAGTCTTCTCTTGGAAGATGAGGTCCTTCCAGGGATCAAAAGGAGCGTATTAATTGTCAGACCCCAAGTGAGCTTTAGTCAGTGATGAAATCTAAGAACATTTCTGTTACTGATTTTTAAATGCTTAATTGAAAATTTCTTTCATGGCCTAACCTAAAACAGCACATTTTCAGAACATTATTATTGCTCAAGGCTGCTGAGTCGCTCTTGTGGTGAATTRCACAGCACAGAGTATTCATGATGTTYCTCTGAATTGTGGTTTCATCTTTCCTTCCTTCAGTGTGATTCTGGCTCTGAGACAGAGGGGATGATGCACCGGAGGAAAAAGCGGAGGACRTGCGGGATGATGGGGAACGGGGACACAACTTCCCAGGACGACTGCGTGAGCAAAGAGCGCAGCTCCTCCAGGTGACCCCAGGGCAGCTGTTGGTTTTAAACAAGCACAGGACAATATGAGGGAAAGCTGGCACACTTCAGAAAGGGGATTCCTCAGGACAGAGAGCAAGGGATTCCTTACAGGACATAAAGCAGTTGGCCAGTGCTATCTTCCCTCTATGAATTATTTTAATTGTTCCAAACATAAAACTATGATTATTGATGTTTTTTTAAAAATTAGGGATTTTATTTAATAAACAGTTTTATTACTTTTCCTAGTTGTCTCTTCTAATAGATGAAAGTATTTAATTTTAATTTTATCTTCATTTAATGGGAGAGGTGGGATGCTTTGACTGCTCTTCAGAGAGCACGAATGAACAGTGAACAGTTAAAGATGAAGAATGATCAGGCAGAACACAGGTTTTGATGCCTTATTCAAATAGAAAACCTTCAAGTAGCTGTATGGTTTCTCTTATTGCTGCCTGGATTATTTTAATTTGCCCCACTGCTTTATCTGTTAAAGGCAAAATTCATCCCACATTCCAGATGTCTGTGTTTACATGTAAAATAAATAAAGAGCACATTTCAGTCAGGGTGCAAAAAGGGAACATTAATATTGCAAAATCAAGAGTAGATATGCTTAGGGTAGAGTTGCTGAGGAAGGCAGTTCTCTGGGCTGGCCAGGTTAAAAACAGTGGAACACTGAGAATCTGGGAGCATACTGCAGGGGAGAACTTAAACATTTTTGCTAAGTGAAGCATTTTTCTTATGTAGCAGAGGCTTGCCAAAATTCTTAAGTAAATTCCTTGCAGCTTGGTTAACCAATGCTGCTGGATTGGCTGCTTGCCTGCATTAGTGTGCTGGCCAGTTCCTGAGCTCTTGGGTGCTCCAGGTTTGGCATAGATGCAAGTGCTGTGGTGGCTTAGTGTGTGGCTTGCTAAAGAGGGTGTGCAGGAATAATTTACCTGAGGAAGTCCATATTGCCAGCATGAATCCTGACGTTCCAGTGCAGGGACTGCCTGAAGAATCCTTGTAGACTGCTCTCTTGTTTTCAGGAGTTGCTCATAACCGAATAAAATTGAATTACAAGTACAGAGCGTCATTAAAGTTTGGGGAGAAGTGTACTGACTTCTTATTTTGCCCTGGAGGTTTTCCCAATTTGCTTGTTATGACATTGTCAAATCCCATTTCGGCAGCCAGCGTGACTTGAGGCAGGGAGTGAGCAGCAGGAGAGAACAAACCTTAATGCAGGCCCTGGTTCAAAACAAARAAGCTGTAAAAATGCAGATCATGATGCAAATCTGTTCTGAAAATCCGATGCATTTTACATTATTTGCCATTCAAATTTTGAAMTTAATACCCTAAATATTAAAAATTAGCACCTTGCCTAGAACATTTGCTTTCTAGGTTCTCACTGTTCTTCCTCCTATATGCTGATTGTTTCACTCTGTGAGGGTGGGTGGGTGTTCTGTTCCAGCTGTGTGTTGCTCAAAATGCTTCCAAACATGAAATCTTACCCTGCTTGTACAATGCTGTAGGAACGATAAGCCTGAGATAGATCTGCATGCTGGGATCTTGTGCCCTGATACAAGGGGAATGCTCAAAGGCAGTTGTACCTTTTTTTGACAGGATTAGGGAATCTTGTGGAGGCCGCAGCTACCCCTGAGGGATAACACCACCTGCCCAGAGGCAGCTGCCGATCGAAGCTCTGTTAGCAGCCAGCCAGCTCTGTTCTACCCCCTTCTGCTTCTATTTCTCACACTCCTTAAGTYTTTGTCACTCTTCCTCGATCCAGACATCTTCGTTTTGTGCTGTCCAAGGTTGGCTCCTGAATAACCTTTAGGGGAATGCCCCGACTGCGTCCTTTGTGCAATGCTTTGTCCCCTCTGCACCCCGGGTGAGTGCACTATAACCCAGCTGTGGGTAAGGACACGCCAAGTATTTAATGGGTCACAGAACTGGCAAGGAAGACARCGGTCAGTTTTTAAAGAACTCTTTTTAAAACCAGCAGGTCGATGTGAAAACCTGCCTTGCTTTGACACTGTCATATGTTTACATGTTGTCCTGTACACTTGAGGAAAGGAGCACCAGCCCGTTTGGCCTAGTGGAATGTCTGGTGGATCTGCCACCTGAATTTCAGGAAGAACAAGAAAGAAATGCTTCTACAAGGATTGAGCTATGGAAAATGGGTCCTTGGGTCCTGCCCTACTGCAGGCTAACATTGCTGTTGGGGCTGATGCTTTCAAGTGCATGTCTCTCAGAATCCTGGAATATGGGCTGTTGGAAAGAGCCTMTCAGGATCATCGAGTCCAGCTCCTGGCCCTGCACAGAAACCCAAGAGCCCCATCCYGTGCCCAAGAGCATTGTCCAAACRYTTCTTGAACYMRKKSMKKKRMCMMYKKMMYKGGGRRSCYKKTYCMRKKSCCMRSCMMCCYYYKGGKKRAAAAMCYTYYTKKKRWWWYCMAMCYWARSCYKMCCYKRMYYMRSYYCMRSCMWTTYCYYMARKYCYKKYMMYKGKYMMMARRRKKRARRRRWYMRKWMCYKSCCCYYYKSTKKYCCYYMMSAGGATGTTGAAGACCACAGTGARGTCTGATCTCAGTCTCCTCCAGACTGRACAGACCAAGTGACCTCAGCCACTCCTCMTACAGCTTYSCTTCCAGACCCTTCRCCATCCTCATGGCCTCCTTTGGATRCTCTCCWATGGGTTAATGTCTGCTTTATGTTATGGTTCCCAAAACTGTCCCCAGCACTCGAGGTGAGGCTGCCCCAGTGCAGAGCAGARTGGGACAATCCCCTCCCTTGCCCAGCTGGCGATGCTGGGCCTAACACCTTCCAGGACATGGCTGGCCCTCCTGGCTCCAGGGCACTGCTGACTGAGATTAAACTTGCCATCAAYCAGGACCCCCAGGTCCCTTTTCACTGYTCTGCTCTCCAGCCTCTCATTCCCCAGGCTGTCCACACAACCAGGAGTGCCCTGTCCCCGGTGCAGAATCCWCAACTTACCCTTGTTAAACTCCACAYGGTTGGTGATTGCCCATCTCTAATTTATTGAGGCCTCTCTACCCTTGAGGGGGTTGACAGCTCCTCYCAATTCAGTGTTGTTGGCAAAATTAATATTCCTTCCAGTCCTGCATCCAGGTCATTAATGGGGATGTTGAAGGGCACAGGGACTCCCACTAGTGACCAGTGGGGATCCTTGTGACCAGTGCAGGTCCCTGTGATCAGTGCCAGCCTGGTGTCACCCCAGTCACTGTCACCCTTTGTGTCTGACCCATGAGCCAGCTGCTCACCCAGCACATAACACGGTTATCAACTGTGGGCTGGACAGTTTGTCCAGGAGGTTAYTGGGAGAGACAGTATCCAAAGCTTTGCTGAAGTCCAAAAGATGACATCTACTGGCTTTCCTCGATCAGCCTGATGGGTCACCCTGTCACAGAAGGAGATCAGATCCAACAAGCAGGACTTCTTCCTCATGAAGCTGTGCTGGCTGTGACTGATTGCCTACATTGTCCTCCAGGTGTTTTTCAGTACTTCACAGAATCATCTCTTCCACGATTTGTCCAGGCGCTGAAGTGAGACTGACAGGCCTGTTATTTCCAGGGTCCTCCTTCTTCCTGAWAATTGTGACAACATTCTACAGCTTCCAGCCAGCAGGGACCCCTCTGGATTCCTAAGACTGCTCAAAAATCATTGAGAGGTTTTGCAATGGCATCAGCAGCTCCTTAAGGATTCTCRGATGAGTATCATGAGGCCCCATGGACTTGTAGGGATTCAGCTGGAGCAGCAGATCCCACACAAGTTCAGGGTTGTCTGGGACTTGAACATTCTCACAAGTCATGGTCCTCCAGCTCAGGGCAGTGGAGCCCCCTTGGTCCATCATCTGTGCTGAAGACAGAGGCAAAGAAAGCATTCAACACCTCTGCCTTGTCCCTGTCCCTATTTGTGAGGTGACCATCCTCATCTTGCAATGGGCCAGTGKATTATTTCTAATTTGCCTTTTGCCATTAAGATATTTGCAAAAACTTTTTTTATTGTCCCCCAAGTTCTGGCCAGTTTCATCTCCAGTTGAGCTTTGGCCACACRAATTGTCTCCCTACAGTGGCAGCAGCATTTCTGTGTTCTTCCCATGTCACCTGACCTTGCTTCCACTGGGCAAACACCTTCCTTTTTCATCTKATTTCCAAGAGAAGATACCCATTCAGCCAAGGAAAGGAAGGGAGTGTGAATGCCCCAAACACTGGAGCAACTTCAGCAGAGGTGACCACCAACCTGAAGCATCTTCTGTGGTCTCAATCTACGTGCTCCATGCACACACCTGAGGTGCAACACCTGAACCAGCAACAGTCCATCCACTTCCACTCTGTGTCTGTCATGATGACAGGTAACAAACCTGCACTAGCACCTTGTGATGGGAAGCTTGATGGAGCAGGAGAATCCTAGAGTTTCTTGCCCAGCAAAAACTGTGGGGGGAAAATGTCAGCATTTGCCAGTAAGTGCAGTCCTTCAGGTGCGGTGTGATGTTTAGCACAGGGCAACGTCTGACTCTGGCACAATCACSACATTTGCTGGGCTTGAAACACTAAACAGTTCTGGGGCTTTGGGCTCAAGCCAGTCCAGTTTACATCCCTGAATGGCTTTTCTTTGAGGTTGTGGGTTCAGACATTTTTTAAAGTTGTTGCAGTGCCAATTTTAAAGGACTGAGAGGGAGGGGCTTATTGTTGTTTCTATGCTTTTTAAAAATGCAGTGTGTTGCTTAAGTCTGTGTAGATGCATTTGTATTTCACCAGGTAAAGCTCTCGTCCCCAAGGGATCTGTTGGAGCTGCTGGTTTGTTTTATTAGCAGGGGCTTGTGCTGGTGGTGTCAGTGGTGTCTGTGTGTGGCTCMAGGTGCTGCCAGGAAATCTGAACTTCCCATGGGCTGCTTCCATGGKTGCTCTCCTGAGCCTCAGGAGTGGGTGTAGAATTCAGCCATTCTTGGGGAGATGAAACTTAACAGCAGAAGTGCTSTGCATGTAATAAACACACAGCAATGCCCAGGCACTGATGCAAGAGCAAATTAAAGCCTCAACTGTGACTTCCTTAAATGTGTYTGGTTTGCTGGAACCTGGAGCGTTGCTTGTCTGGGTTCTCTGATCCATTTTTAACCTTATCTGTTCCCTATTTAAACACTCCTGGGCCATATCCTTTTGTACAAAGGAATCCTAAATAGGTGTGTCGGGATCTCTGTTTTTGACTCTTCTGTGCCAGTCAGTTTGTGTAGGAGCAGTGTGGTGGGGGGGAAATGGAGAGAGGGAAGGTATTTTGGAACATTCTTTAGCTGTCCAGACTCCCAAATTTCCTGTGATAGATAGCCAGGCATAAGCAAGCACACTTCCTCTGTAGACATTGCAGATTCTTCCACAAGATTACTTTAAAAAAAAAATAAAATTTCTCCAACTCCTGGCAGTTCTGGCCAAGGCTGAACAGCCTGGGAGCCTGCACAGTCTGTGTGTGTCCTCTCAGAGCAAGCTGCAGCTGCTGCCTTTTGGAAGAATGTGGGGCCTGGAGAGGTGAAGGCTCACAAGACTCAGCTCTGTCACAGTGAAGGGAGTCCTGTCCTTGGAGAGCTGTGCCTGCCCTCTGTGATGCTGGGCAGTACCTCAGTGAGATGAAATTACATTTGGCACACGTGGTTCAGTTTGCAGTTTTAAAATCTAATGTGAAAGCCTGATTGCTGTGCTGGGAAAGRCACAGCTCTGCCTCCAAAAGCACAGTGTGAAGATTCAATGTGCAGAGCATTCTTCCATGACTGTGAACTCTTCCRTGGTGTGAAGTAAAGCAATTCCAGGTGAAGCCCGTGTTGTTTTGACAACCCTGGCAGACCAGCAGCGTGTTCACAATGGACTACAGACATCATGTTACCAGCAACTCCATCCGGACTGCTCCATGGGGTACTTCCTGCTGTGAAACAGTGTCTGTGCAGGCTGCTTGGGAATCAGGACTCTGGCATCTCCAGTTCTTCCACTTACAGCTTTTGCCTCAGCCACTTTGGTGAGTCTGTGAGCAGTGAGGAAAATCCCTACCTCACAGRGTTGTTGTGTGGCTGAACTGTATTTCCTGTGTAAGGTGCTTTGAAGCCATCGGTCCACAAAAACTCCATTCACCTTGAGCAACCTGAGGCTTCCAAGTGGGAGACTTCCGACCTGAGACTCCTGGTGGGAGCTTTTTGTAGCAGAAAACATTGGGGATGTTGTTCAGCCCTCTTGGCCACGTGGTTTTCTGTGGTGACCCTTCCAGAATGGCTGTGTGGTACATAAATTGTAGCAGAACAGATGTTTTGTTTTCACCAGGGTTGAGCTGATGCAGTTCCCTGGCCTGCTCTAAACAGGAGGTCCTGCTAGAGCAGGAGCTGTTTTTAAATAGGACTGGATTCAGTTCTCTCATCAGGGAGTCAGCTTCACTGGCCTTACAGGAATGGGAGGAACTGGTGCTTCCCAGAGCCTCATTCCAGGCTGGGCGAGTGAGGAACGGTTAAAAACGGTGCTCCCTTTGTGCCTGGCTCTGTGCCTGKGGGAGGCTGATAGGGGAGAGGGGGCTTCGTGCTCTCACTTCTCCAGGCTTGTGCTCCTTGGGGCATCCATGTCTCTTGTTCCAGCCCCCTGCTTTTGTACTTCAGAGGCCCTGGATGCAGCTGCTGCAGCACCCCACGGGCCCCTCGCTTTCTTGAGTCCCAGAGCAGCAGCACAGCTTTGCCTCAACCCCCTGGGACAGGCAGAGAGCTTCCAGCTGGGTGTCATTGTCACAGCCCTGCCTGCTCACAGAAAGGTGACAGCATTTGGAAACTCTGGCTGTGTTTTGGAGCCTGGTGAGCAGCACAGGCTGTGAGAGTTCAGGAGGAAACAACCAAACACTCCGTCAGAATCATAGATGTGAACAAGAGGCACCAGTGCCAGCACCTGTTCCTGCACAAGTGCTACAGGAGCAGATGACACCGAGGAGCCTCTGGCAGACCTTCCTCTCCTTTCCAGCTCCTGTGCACTGGCTCCGGTTTGTCTTCTCTGTTACATCAAACCACTCCAAATGCTTCAAGGAAAGACAGCAACCTCGTTCGTACTTAACCTCTACTCTCTTCCCTGAATTCCCAGCCCACGATGGCTGGGAAGCGAGACTGTTGGCTGAATCCAGTCTGAAATGCCTGTGTGGGCACATTGTAACAGGYGGTTTTTGGCATCCCCCTTGCAAAGGGAGGAAGGAAAGTGTTACCCATTCGTGTGACAGTCCCACTGTCAGCTCCAAGCCCTGCCACTGCCCTTAGCTGCTTTTATCACCCATCCAGCAGAGCTGGGATCCTTGTCTTGTTCGGATGATTGTGGTTTTGCTTTTTATTTTAAATAAAATCAATTATTTTGCATTATCCTGTCCCTTTCTTTTCATACTGTGATCTGAAAAAAACCTTACAGATGTGCACTCWGTTTCCCAAAGTGCTGAATGTGTTGGGTAACAACTCTTGGGATGCTGTGGGGACTCGCTCAGMTCTTTGTGGTTTGCACATCTGTGCTGGGGCGTGGTTTGGAAGCTGCTGGGGTTGCACAGATTTTGGGGGAAGGTTTGTTAACAGACTGTCCCATCTGCTGTTTGCCCCTGCCCTGCCCTCTCCAGYCTGTGTCACAAAGTTTCTGTGTTGTGCTTCTGGTGCCAGCTCGCACTGGTCAGAGGCGGTTTCATCTTCAGGATCCCTGTGCAGCTTTAGGAGGGATTAAGTGCTTCTCCCTTGAGGAAAGGCTGGGAGCAATGGAATTGTTCAGCCTGAAGAAGAGAAGTCTCTGGGGTGATGTAATTACAGCCTTCTGCTGCCTGGAGCGAACCTACAAGAAAGATGGAGAGAGATGTTTTACAAGGGACTGGATGACAGGACAAGGGGGAATGGCTTCAAACTGACAGAGAGTAGGTTTGGATTAGAGATGAGGATGAAATCCTTCCCTSTGAGGRTGCTGAGGCCCTGGCACAGGGTGCCCAGRGAAGCTGTGGCTGCCCCATCCCTGGAACTGTCCAAGGCTGGCTTGGAACATCCTAGYCTAGTGGAAGGCATCTCTGCCAATGGCAGGRGGTGGAATGAAATGAGCTTTAAAGTCCCTTSCAACCCAACCYATTCTGTGATTCYATGATTGTAGACAAGGCACACAGTGCAGAGGGGCTCTGCAGAAGGGCTGCACTCCAAGCAGAGGAGTTTTGGGGCAGAGCTGCCTCAAGGAGCCTGGCTGTGAGGTGAAACAAGGACTGGGAAAGTGGAAAAACTTGTATATTTTGTCAGGGAGCTTTGTTGAAACCGGTAACTGTAGGTAAATAAGCTGGAACAGAGTGTAGRACAGCAGCCCTGAGGCTTCTGAAATATTTATAGCAATATATTGTAAAATGAAACACTTCRAAGAGTAAATGGCTTTGTGGCAACAGACAGGCAACTTGCTCATTTCCACATAAACCTCTGTCCTCCCCTTCCCTGACACTGCTGGAAACGTTCTTCTTCTTTAATGCCACCTATAAAGCCAATTTATTTTCCCCTTTCCAGTTGCCCTTCAGCAGGTCTCCCCATGCCCAGCTCACCTCTCCTGCTCAATGCACAATTAGCAAATGAGCCCCTCCTCCCCTTGTGGATGATCCAGGTGTGTCCGTGCTTGGCATTTAACAAGCCCCAATTTCAGAAAATGCTGTGAGTTAATGGTGGCTGAAAACTGTCTACTGTAGAAATGCCACTGTTGAAATGCTTTTATAACTGATCTCTCCTGCTTTTCAGTCTGGAGAGGCARTTTGGGGTGCTTCAAGGTAACCTCACTGTTCTTCATTTGCAGGCACTGCTGGTACCTCCTGCAGTGCCTCTGTGGCCTTGCAATTCAGTACTTTAGTTATTTTTATTCCCCTTGATTTACCTACCCATCTTCCTTTTTCTGACAGTTGCAACCTAATTTCAACAAGGAGGAYAGCACACTGATATTTTAATTACTGCTGGGGAGCCCACAGGTTGGATGGCCTGTGCTGGACCTTTGCCAATGTTCCTGCTCCTTTACTCCAGTCTGATGCAGAAGCAAATAATTCCTGCTCTTGCTTTTATGGCAGTTGGAAAGCAAGTCGTGGAGCGGGGCTGCATCCCTCCTATTGGGCAAGGCATGGCACTGAGCAGCTGCACGTTTGAGACTGGTTTGGGATTGAAAGAACAGGCTTGCAGCACATTTTTTTTCCTTGAAGGCACATAAAGACTCTTCTGAGGGCCTGCAGCTCCTGTGGTTCTGGAGAAGTGTGGGTCGAGGCAGGTAGAACTGTGTTCAGAGGGAAATAATTGTTCCGTGTCCCTTGTGGTCTGAGACCTGGAGGCTCCCACCTGTGTGTGATGTGTGACCCTGTGTGTCCTGTCCTTCAGAGCTCGGAACTGGGGGCTGCACTGGAACAGATCAGCCTGCCCGGAGCAGGAGGAGAGGCAGGGCAGCTGCAGCAGCAGCCATGTCCTGCTGTGTCCCAGCTGTGCTGACAGGGAAAGCCAGACTGGGGCTGGAGGAGAATTCTGGAAKTGCTTTTCTGCTTGTTTAGACCCAAGGCTGTGTCATCTCTCAGCTGTTCCATGCAGCTGGGGCTGGAATGGCTGCCAGTGTCCAGCAGCCTTYAGAATATCAGCTCGTTTCAGTCTGCTCTCAAGGACAAGGCCAGTTGTACTGGTTCAAGACTTTGAAGACCCTCAACAACCCCTCAGAGCCTACCCTGGCTCAGGGATTAGATTGTAAAATGAATTAAGCTGTTGGAAGAGCTGTGTGGGTGAAACCAAAGGCCTCACAAGCAGCAGGGGTAGTGACAGGATCTTAGGGAGGTCTAAAAATGAGCAYTGGCAGGAGAGCTCTTGGGTTGGATCATTTCTTCCGATGGGAGCAAGGTACAGCCATCCCCACCCCTGGGCTGAGCTCTGCCATTCGTGCATTGAASCCAAATATCCCCGAGCCAGCCCACATCCAGGTGTCAAAAGGAAAAAAAAGAAACCCTCCAGGTGTCAAAAGGGAAATAAGAAACCAGCCAGGTAGAGGAGTGACCTTCAAGCCTGAAGGCATTTCTTGGGATGGCTTCTCATTTCTGTCATTTCTCAATGGAGTAGGATGTGTTCTTGGCAAGGAAAAGTGGTATCCGTGACTGGRAGTATGACTGGGGCTTGCAGAAATAATCTGAATTTGGACTAGTTATWAGACTGGTCTGTGCTCAGGCTTTATGGGAGGAAATATGGGCTCTGGGAGGATCTGGGAACATAAAATCCTCTCTTTTCCTCTTGGAAACCAGCATGTATCTGCTCACCTCACTGCACAGGGTGTTGTGAAGCCAGGCTTTGGGTATGGCTGGAGTGTGGAGGGTGTGTTGGAACTCAGTGACCTCCTTGCTGTGGGTGGGAGAGGTGGAGAGGCCCTCGGAACAGTGCCTGCCTGTGCAGCTCACCGGCTGCCGGAGACTGAGAATGTGCTGTGTTAGATCAGGTCTTTTTTGTGCTTCCAGAAGGCTCTCCCGACTGTCCCACACCCCATTCCTGGATCCTGGGAGTGCTGTCACCCGCAGTGGCCTGGGCAGCAGCAGCCACCCGGCTCAGTCCCTCCCGCAGGCAGATTTGCAGCGCAGCGTTTTCCGTGCCGGGGCTGTTTCCCGGAGCAGTTGTCACCGCGGCTCTCCTGAATCCCCCTTTGTTGGCAAAGCTCTTCAGCTGCTGCTGCCGCCCTTGGCTCCCCCGCTGCGGCCCGGAGCTGGCGGCCGTGTGAAAGCGGCTTCTGTGCGGGGCTTCTCTGGGGACCGTTCCCAGCCATCCCCTGAC
>NW_026623613.1:145924-148916 GCF_030028575.1 Malurus melanocephalus
GGGTCTCCTCCCAAGAGAGGGCAGCGCTCTCACGCTGCTGCTGCTGCCCCGCTCCGGGCTCGGCCCGAGCCAGGGTTGGGATTGGGGTTGGGGCGGGAGTACCGTGCCCAGGACAGCCCTTCCCCGAGCCCCCCCTGCCAGCAGACTCCGAGCGCGTCTCTCCCGGAGCTGGTCCAGGGCAGGGATCCCTGACCTGGTATGTGAATCCACCCCTCCTGTCCCTGAGCGTGCATGACAGGACCCAGCGTTAATCGTGCCTTGTAAGCTGATACGGGAACCCCGGAGATTCCTCTGTGCCTCCCARTGGGAGCTTCGGCCAGGGACCAGGCCAAATTTGCTCCATCCAATTCCCTCTGGAGAGCCATGGAAGGGACAAGTCAGCATCACACGGGACCTGCTGGGCCCGATTTCTGCCTAGGGGATCATCTCCATCACATCATATTCTTCAGGAGAGTCAAGCTCTCAGCCAGGTCTGGACATGGGGAGCTCTGTTGCTGATTCTGGCACCTCTTTACTGTATGAGTTTACCTCAGAGCAGCTCTTCTGGCAGATGTGTCCTTGCAGCTCCTGACTGTTGCTCTCAAGACCAGGAGTGYTGTTTTTCAGATATCCAAACGCTGCAGCTCTCACCACTCCTGCGAGTGCCACAGGTTCCAGCAACCTGAGAGAGAATCGCTGCAGGTCCAGAGCCAGGAGCTGCTAATGAGCATTTCTGAGGTTCATGTAGATTCCCTTGTCAGGGATTCCAACCTCAGGAAAAGCTGTCAGAACCAGTTTTTCGTATTTTAAGGCAGTGATAAATGCTGCTCGGGAGGGTKCTCGCTGAAGTGCTCTGTCTCCGTGCTGGGTTAATGCAAGCCACATGCTGCTGCATTCCTGAGCGGGCAAACACCCTCCAACACACTTCCAACCAAGAGCCCTGGAAAATTTATATTGCCAGGGAGAAAGAGCAGGAGGTGTCCTGGTGTTGGCAGTAATYAAGGGCACTGTGACAGCTGGAAATGTGTGTGACACCAGAACACCCCGTGGCACCCTGTTAGCAGCTCACAGCGGCCAGTTCCTGCCAGTCTCACCCAGAATTCCTCTTTGTGCCCAAAAATGAGCATATGAGCAAGGACCCAATCTGTGGATCTTCCCCTCCCTGCTTCTGTGCCTGGCCGTGAGCAATTTCCAGGGCTCAGAGGAAGCCTCTGAAAACAAGTGATGCTCTGAACTCAGGATGATGTCTTCATGGCTACTGGAATTTGGACAAGTAGGGGGAAGAAGGGACCAAAAACACATCGAAAAAGCTGCTGAACCAGAGTGCTGTGACGCTGCCAATCTCTGGGTGGGTGATTTGGCTGAGCTCTGACGATCAGGACCCAGGAAATGCAAAGCTCTGTGGGAGAGGGGGAGATAAGTCCCGTGGTTGGTTGTTGCTAAGAATACAATTATCCATACGCTAATGATTGCCTGCCTGATAGGATTACCAATAAAGACAAACGCAGTGAGGATCATGGCTTCACTTCCTTCCTCCCACCCAGGAATTTAATCCCAGCTTTGTTTGAGTTTTGTCTTTAGTCACTCAATAAAAAAAAAATCAGCTCCTGGTGGTATCTCTGGCGCCTTTTCTCTGGAAGAAACTTTCCAGAGTGAATTCCCATGTCTGCTCCCCTCACATGCATCCAGCTCTGTGCTGGTTTTACCCTGGCAGGAATAGCTTAGGCCTTCTAATTTCAGCCTGCTTTGTAAAAGGTTGGCTAATCCTCCCAGCAGTCTTGAGAGGCAGGAAATCCTCAGTGGCAGAGTCTGGAGGGACCTGACAACTCCTTGGCCACTCTCCTTGCCAGCTTGCCATGGCTTTTGGGCACATTCTGGTTTTTGAGCCTTCCATTTCTCAGACCTCCCAGCAACAAGATGCTCGGGGGGAGGCTCTGGCTGCACAGCTGCTCTCGACAGCAACTTTAYTTGGTGTGTACAACAGCAGCTTATGGCACAAATGAGCCACCGATATCACCTGCGGCTCCTGGGGAAGGCAGAATGGTGCTCTGGAGCTTGGCATGGATGTGCTGCCAGATGCTGCTCACCCAGGGGAGCCRGGACAGCCTTCCCGGCCCTGCCAGCCCCTCCGCTCCCCAGCCAAGGGCTAACAAGGTGCAAATGCTCATTAACACTGCCCGCAGGCTAGCTGGCACCCCAGTGTGTCCGWGCTCACCAAGCCCTGGGTGCCTGCCTGCCTGGGAGCATCCCAGGAGACAGAAACATTCCCATTGTTACCAATGGGACCCGTTAGTGAGTGGCAGGACAAGAGGAAAGGTCCTGGCTGTGCCAGGGGATGTTTAGATCGAGTTTTAGGAATAATTTCTCCACTGAAAGGAGTGATGATCTTAGAAGCCTCCTCCAAAGTAAATGATTCTAGGATTTGACGATGCAAGCGACTGCCGAGCAGTCTGAGAATGACTTTGTGGGTAACGGACAGCGTCTAATGAAAGAACCCCTTGTCCCAGGCTGGGCTGGCATCAGGCAGAGCGGGGTTCCTCGCAGCCCAAGCCTTCCTCTCCCGTTCTCCCCTTCCCAAATCCCACCCCTGGGTGCGGGTGGTGCGGACGCGCATCCCCGGCGGGCGGGGAGCGGGGCCTGGCTCTGGCTGCCGCTCGGTGCGGGAGGKGGGTGCCGGGGCCGGGGGGGCCGGGGCGGTGGGCAGGGCCGGATGACGCCGGGTAAAGCCGTCCGAGAGCCGGCCCAGCCCCGCCGCCGGCCGAGCGCTGCCCGCGCACCCCCCGCGGCCGCGCACACGGGTCGGGGCTTCGGCGGCAGGGCAGGATGGACCTGGCCGTGGACCCGTACCTGGCCGTCCCGCTGCTCTTCACCGTCCTGGCCGTTATCCTCGCCTCCGTCTTCGTGAGGCTGCGGGGAGGCGGCGGCGAGCGGGCGGCGGAGCGGCCCCGGGAACCCGCGGCGGAGCCGGCTCGGGAGGGCGGCCCCGGGGGCGAAGCGGCGGCAGCGGCACCGG
>NW_026623613.1:149233-167506 GCF_030028575.1 Malurus melanocephalus
CCCCCGAGCCCCGGCAGCCGCCCCCGGAACCCCAGCAGCCGCCTGCAGAGCCCCGGCAGCCCGGGCACCGGGAGGATGCGGAGAGCAAGGTAAGGCCGGCTCCCCGCGGAGCCTCACCCGGGACCGCCGAGGTCCCCGCAGCCGGGGTCCCTCCAACCCCCCCGCAATGTCCCTTCCCCATCCCTCCGTCCCCGCGGGTGGCGGGGAGGGAGCAGCGCTCGGGTTTTCYCCCTGAAATAAGAGAGGTCCCGGCAAACCCCGTGTTTTTGTCTTCGGGTGGGGACAAGCCCGTTGTTCCCGGGAGCGGCTGTCTGGCTCCTTCCCACCCCTCAAGGAATGCTCCTAAAAGCGACCAAGAAGGTGAAGATTTAAGGGAAGAGACGCGTATGTCAGTGTGAGCCTCTCCTGTGTGCACAGCCAACCCCTGGGAGCCTTTCCCTTCTGCCAGAAGCTCATCCAGGTTCTGGGAATGTGCGTGTTTTTATTCTTCCCGTCTGCATCCCTGTTCTGTGGGTTACAGCAAACTGTCCCCGTGCCAGCGYGGGCTCCTTGCGCTGTCCCCAGGGAAGCTGGCTGTCCTTGCCTGCCCCAGGGAAGGGACCGCCCCACTCCTTGCCAGCCCCAGCAGGATGCTGGCCCCAAGCTTTGACCCCTGGCTGAACTGAGGGGGCTGCTGAGGGCACTGATGCCTATAAACGCCGGTAAATCCTCCTCCGGATCTTGTTTAAAAATAAAAGGGTGACCCAGTGTCCGTGGGAAGATCTTGTTCTGCTCTTGCCCGGCCTGGATGGGATTCGGTAACAGCCTGAGGTGCCCGAATTCCCCGTCTTGGTGGCTTTCTCCGGTGTCCAGTGGCTCAGGAATCCGGAGCGTCGCCGTTTGCCGGCAGCGTGTTCGGGCCGGGGCTCACAGGCCTGGGGCCCCGGCGCCTTCTGGCTATTATTAGCAGCATTTGTAATCCTCGGCAACTGTATCCAGGCTGCCGGGCAGTGCGTAGACAGCCCTCGCCTTGGAAAGCATCTCCACTGACTCACTGATGGCCCTGGACATGTCCCGGGGGCTGGCACACCCTGCTCTGTGCCGTGATGCTCTGTGACAYCCAGGGGTGAGCCCTGACTCACTCTCGGTGCTGGGATGAGGCTCTGTCCTCCTCAGCACCTCCCGTGGGGCTTTCTGAGCCTCGGAGCTCTCCCTCTCCCCTTCCCGATGCCCCTTGGCTCTCAAGCAGCCCCATCCCTTGTCCCAGCGTCCTGGAAGCCACATCTGTTTCTCTGYCGTGTGATTTATTGGTGCCTGTGAGTACCAGGATCTCTGGAGAGCTCCTGGGCCACTGTTAGCCAGCTGGGCTAGCTCAGCACCAGAGCTGGCCACTGGGCTGGAGAACTCTCTGTCCATTGGGACAGACGGCCTGACCCAGTGCTGCCAGAGCCCACAGGTTCTTCTGCTGCCACCTCAAGTCCTGGGAATGTTTTCCTCCCCTCTGCCTGCTCTTCAGCCCTGATTTCTTTGAACAGGCACTGCTACAATGCTTGTTGCCTTCAGGGAAGRGCTCAGCCCCTTGATCCCAGCTTGGCACAGGTGTGGTAACGGGGTTTTTGTGCCTGGAATGAGTCCTTGCTCAAGAAAAGGGGAGTTGTGTGTCCTCCAGAAGCCGGGCTGGACTCTATGGGGCTGGGTCTCCTCACTGCCTCAGTTCCTCTTACAGCAAAGGGGACACTGGAGCTGAGCAGGGCCCTGGCCAAGCTTTTCCTGCTGGGAAATGGTCACCTCACAGTGGGAACAAGGCAGGACAAGTCACAGCATCCCTTTGGGAAGGCCAGGAACCAGGCACGTGTGCTGGGGTGGTGGTGGGAGCAGTGGGAGGGGAGCAATGCCTCTCGCTGCTCAGGGAGGGTTTGGGAGCTTGGCCCAGGCTCGATCCCACAGCTGCCGGCGCTGCCGGCCCCAGGGCGGGGTGGCACGGCCTGGGGACTACGTGCCCTTCCAGCAGGCAGCGTGCACGTGTGGCAGTGCCCAGCTGCTGATCCTGTGAGGCACAGCAGGGATCATCCCTGTGAGGGACAGGGAGACCATCCACATCCCTATCTCCCTGAATTGCCTGGTTTTGCTCCTTAGGAACATCCTCAAAGTTGTTTCATCCTTCTCCTCCTCCAGCAGCACTCAGACCCCAGCCCAGCAGACATTACAGGGACGGGACTGGCCCTTGGCAGAGCAGCGAGTGCTGATGGAATCATTCCCTTTCCAGCCCGTCTTGGCTCGGCCGAGGGCTGCGGTCCCGATGTGACTCAGCAGACGAGGCTCCCATTCCCTGTCCGGCTGCAGGCTCCTGGCTCCTGCCGGCTCGGGGCTTCTCCGCACATCAGCGAGCAGAGGGCTGTGCTCAGCACAGGAGAGCCCTCATTCCTCATGTATTTTCTTATTTCTTTTCTTTCCTTCTTTTCTCTCCCTGCCGTTTGCTTAGCACACCCTGTGCCAGGCTGGCTCGGGTTCCCGCAGCCATTAACCACTAAACCAAAATGCTGCTGGATGAACCGGCCCGGGAAGAGCAGCCTCGCTGTGTTAATGACTGACCGGAGCCGTACATCCATCCCGCTGCTCCTCCTTCCCTGCTCCCTGCCTGTGCTCACTCCRAACTGGTGTCTGCTGGGGYRGCTGTGTGTYCCAGCCTCGCTCCTGCTCTCATCTMCTGCWAGGCTGGTAAAATCGGTGAAACTGAAGCTTCCCTGCCCCTCTCTGCAGTGACCAGTTCATTGCAGCATCGTGCCCAAAGCTAGAAAATGAACCAGTGGCAAAAGAGGGAAASGAGCCCAGGAGTCCTTGTTTCCCTTAACTGCTGGTAGTGGTTCCCCTTGTCTCTGCCGGCTCCCATCACTGAAAAAAAACTTAATTAGTCTGTCATTGTCTGTTCTCATCCCCATCCCCAGCTCGTTAACGGATGAGGCAGTGCTGTCAAAGCAATCCCCTAATGAAAAGCTGCTGGGTGGGAACGGCAGCGGCGCTGGAGCTGTGGAGAGTGGTTCTTGTGAGAAACGGTCAGAAACTTCAGCTCTCTAATGAGTCATTGTGTCCTGGAAGTGGCAGGTGGCCGGGAGCGGGCAGGGCTCTCCGTGTTGGACCAAAGCCCCMTCTGCGTGTCCATCCTGGCCGAAATGCTCAGGAGATGGGGAGTGGGCAGTGCCAGGGCACGGCAGCCGGTTTGCCAAGGGTTAAGTGCAGCTGGGAGCTCCAGGCAGAGCAGGGGTGAGTGGGTGACACTGGGGACAGGGGAGCGGGGCACTCGTGGGGCTGTCACCTGCACAGCAGAGGCACAAAGGCTGCATCTGTCTCTTCTGCCAAGCTCCCGGTGCCTTTCCCCTGTGCCCCCCACCCCAATCTTGCCCTCCTGGGGGCTCTCGGTGCCTCCGGACACACCCGGCAGCACAAAGCACCCAGCTCCCAGCAGGAACTCTCYTTCCATTTGAAAAGTCACCATCTCCCYCTCTAACACCTCCTGCCTGCCCTCYCTCCCTGTGCCGGAGGGGRGAGGGTGTCTAATTAAGTCTGGCTGTAATTGGCAGCTGCTCAGGCTGTGTCCGCACTGCCAGGGGCTGGGACAGGAGCTCCACTGTCCCACAGCGCACTGGGGAGGGAGGGAGGTGCTGATGTGCCACCCCTGTCACAGCCTGGGCAGCAGCACTGCCAGGGAATGCAGGGCTGCCCCACCCGCAGCCCTGAGTGCTCAGATGTGCCCAGCTCTCACCCAGAGCAGGCCATGCCAAGGACAAATGCATCATCTCMTGCAGTGGCTGGAAACTGGGAACTGAAACAGGACATGTGTCACCTCCTGGGAGCCTGTGCATGTGTCACAGCCCCCCTGCATCCGTGGTGTGGTGGYGTTGGGGGCTGTTGTGTCCCCTGCCCTGTCCAGGAGGTTGGGCTCCTTCTGGGCTGGGTAAAGCCCTGGGAGCTGTGCCAGAGCTGGGGCACTGCTGGAGCAGAGGACTCTCTGTCCCCTGTGTGCATGGCTGCCAGGTGAGGGCCAGCTTTGCCTGCCACTGCTCCCAAGGATCCCAGCTGGCTCCCCTGGGCAGCGAGGGCTGTCCTGGTGCAGGGTGTTTGCCTTCCAGAGGCCGGAGCAAAAAGGGGAGAGCAGCAGATGGGATCTGGGGGAGCCACTCTGAGCTGTGAGGGTGCCTGCAGGGATGGGTGGGACTCCTCACCCTCCTGTGGGACACACCAGTGTTTTCCTTTGTCAGCCCTGGCACTGCCCGATCCTCGCTGAGGGCTGGACGGTCCCAGAGCTTCAGSAATGCCCTGGTCACTCTGTGGCTTGTCCTTGCCTATAGCAGTGACAGGAGCAGATGCTCCCACACTTTGTGGGGGTCAGAAAATGGCAAAATGCCATCAYCACATGAGGCACATCCTCTCCAGGCACCCCAGAGCTGGCAGGACCATCTCCAGGGCTGGAAAACTGCTCTTGCTCCACGGCAGCTGCTTCTCTGGCCGGAGGGAGGATGGAGAGCCCCAGTTGTGGGTGAAGGAGCAGCTGCTTTGCTCTGCTAAATTCTGCCCAACATTATTATTATTTAGTCTTTTTTTAAAGGTTTCTTCCTTCCCCTTTTCTCCTGGCTTTTCTCTCTCTGGCTGGTTCTCTCTGTCTGCTTTCTTTCCCTCTTGCAATGTCTTGCATCAGGCTTGGAGCAAAAAGTGCAGCCATAAATGGCAACAYACAGGGCCCAGGAGTTTAATCCAAGATAATTTCCTCCTCCTTCTTTGCAGCTTGGGATCTTCCCTTTTCCTGAAGCTGGAGCAGGGCACTTATTTGTCCCCAACACGCCTGTAAGTGCCAGGGTTGTCCCTTCAACTAAGGAAAGGGAGAGGGACACACCAGCCCCAAAGTCCCCTCATGTCCTTTCTGAGAAAGAAGCCCATTGCTCGGAGGGGTTTGCACCGGGGATGGAGGAAGTGGGGAGGAAATGGCCAGAAATGAGCTGAAAACCAGATGATGCTGTGGTGGGAACCCCTAGGCTGGGAGAGGGTTTGGTGGTGCCAGAGCCRTGATGGAGTTTGGGGTCACTATGCCAAGCTCCTCTATTTGAGGAGGAGACACAGGGCTGTCCATGGTCAGTGCTGCTGTGTCCAAAATGTCCCTGAAGCCTTGTTCATGCTCTGCTTCGGTCCAAACCCCGCTGCCAGAGTCAGMTTCTCGCGTGGGCGCCTCACTCGTGGCCATGGAGCTAAAGGGCGAAGGCACGATTGTGATGATCCAACAAACGCTCCGGCTCCGCAGCCACGAGCTGCCAAACGCCGAGGCAGATGGATCGCTGCCTTGTTGTTTAAGGTGGATGCCTTGCTAGATTTTAACCCCAGGCTTTCCGGAGCCCCGGGCGAGCCGTGCCCAGGTGTGATTCAGCTGCCCCGGGGTACGGGCTGTGCTGCGGGCTGKGTCCGTGCCTCTCCCGGTCCTGCTCGGCCCCGGGGCCAGGCAGCTGCCGCCCATCGCGTCCCTGGCTCGGCAATGAGAGCTTTGTTTGCCGCAGCAGCTGGTCGGGGCGGCCCGTGTCAAGTCTCCTCCAGATGCTCCCGGATAATGACGCGCACGGGCTCCCTGCGCTGCTGCTTCTCGCCTTTTTTATTCCTGCGGGGAGGTTTTCGTGCCCGGTGTGCAGCGGGGAGATGCTGGTTTGTGGGTTGTTGGACGGATCGCTCAGGTTCCTTTTTCTCCAGTTGTTCCTTCCCTCATTCCCAGCTGCTACAACAGCCTCCCTGCATTCCCCTGGGCTGTGCTTCCTACAGAAGAGCAGTGCTGGCATGCCGTGGTGTCCTGTTTGGTGTCCAAGTCTCCCAGTGTTGTCCCAATACGYCTCCCCCTCCCTGTTTTGGCTGCAGGACGCTGCCCTGCTCTCGGAGCATTCCCTGGCYGGGACACACAGCCCCAGCTCGGCTGTTCCTCCCCGGGGCTGGAGAGAGCCAGGCCAGCAGCACCCCCTGGCCATGGCAGCGCTGAGAGCTCTGAAATTCGGGGCTGCTGCAGGCAGGGAGGGCTCTCCCCTCCTCTCTGGCTGGCAGAGGCTGTGGRCACAGCCAGGCTCGAGGTGGGGCTTGGTCCCTGCGGGCCGTTTCTCCGGCGCTGGTATTTCGYTGCAAGGCCAAGGGACACGGTGTCCCTGCTCCCTGCCCACGCATCTCCTCCTCCACAGCCCTCCAGGCACCGCAGGAAAAACCTTCCTCTGAGCAGGGTTGGACAGGGAAAGCTGGTGTGCCTGGGGTTGAGGCAATCCACAGCTGATGTGGGGCTGAGGCTTTCCAGAATTTCGGGAGGGGACAGAAGGACTTCCAGGGGACATTTCTGTGTGATGGAGAAGGCAGCCGGGAGAGCATTAACAAACTGAGCATGTCTTCTGCCTTCCTGCTAGTCCTGATGTGCTGCATCAGCATCCTGGGAGCTGCCTCCAGCCCTGCCAGGACCCAGGGCAGCCCAGCCCCCAGAGATTGCTCCTTGCACCGGTCCCATCCCATGGGCTGGGGCTGCTCCATGAGTTCCAAACCCCGGCTCCAGGGCTGGGCAATGGAGCTCTCTGGGGTTCCTCACTCCAGCAGTCACACCATGGCTTGGCACACGCTCGGGGGTGGCAGCAGGGCGGGCTACTGGCCACATCCAGAGATTTGCCCGTGCTTGGTTGGTTGAGCACTGGGAGAGCTCAGGGGTGTTTGTGGCTCAAAGCGTTTGCCTTTTTCCAGATACCACCGTTGGGTGCCTCACCTGGATCCAGCCTCGGGCACGCAGGACATGCAGAGGACACGTKTGGCCACGCAGCACTTCCCAGCCATGCAGAGGTGCGTGGGAGGGAGAGGCAGCCTGGGGAGGGGGCACAGCACACAGTGGGTGGGACATTGCCATGGGCAGGGGGTCAGAGCCTGCCTGCTGTGCTCCCCTGGTGGGGTTGGGTGACCTTTTAATGACTCAGCCCATTTAAAGCAGAAAGAAATGGTGTTCCAGGAGTGGAGAGAGCGATGCTCCAGGGAGGGGGTCGGTGAGTGGGGTCCCTCTGGGACAGCTGAACCACGATGGCTGCGGGAGGAGCAGCCCCAGGGAGGCAGAGGGAYGAGGATGTCCAGGCTGAGGGGAAGGAAGGTTTTGGCCTCTGCCTCCAAGCCATCCAAGCAGGCAAATGTGCTGCAGGGATTTCCTGGCTGCCACGAGCAGGGGTTCTCAGACAGCCCTGGAATKCTGCTGTTGCCTGCCAGCCTGGCATCCCTAGCTGTGCCCTCTCTGCTCTCATCAAATGTTTCTTCCTCTGTGCTGGAGCAGATCTATTTTCCTTCCTTGGAGGTTTGCCACCCAAATTTCCTGCTTGCTCCCATTGTWAAATGCTCAGTTCCTATACCCAGGCAAGGAACAGGCTAAAATCTCCCTCCCTGTGTCTGCTCCTGGAGGGTTGGGTCTCCCTGGGGATGTCCCAGMTCACAGGAGGAGATGGATGTGATGGGGAACTGCTGCCCTGGGCTTGTGGCTGAGTCACCAGAGCTGAGTGTCCCCTCCCTGCACCCTCCCTGAGGCCACTGCTTTGGGTGCCTCCCTAGCCATGCTCAGGGGCTGTTCAGGTGTCCAGTGGGAAGCGTCCATGTTTGGAAGCATGGCCCAAAATAGCGGTGGCTGCAGCGGGAAGGGATCCTGGTGGCATCTCCTTGTGGGGAACAGAGTGGCCAGAGGAAGCCAAGTGGCTGTGAGTGATGYACATTCCTCCCTGATGACAAACTCACCCAGTTCTGGGCCGGGGCTGTGCTCCAGCAGCTCCAAAGCCCTGCACTGCAGAGCCAGCACTCGACTCTGCATGGTCCTTTTAGGATTGGCTTCATTTCCCTCTGGTCTCCTTCAGCCCAGCTTTTCACTYGATAATGTGGGGCTTGACAGCCTCTCTCCATTCTCCTCCCCTCTCTCCCATGTGCTCTGCCCTTCTGCTGGCCCATGGGCTGCTTGAGGCCAGGAGGATGCAGGGGCCATGTGCCCCAGGCTGCTGGTGGCCCCTGGGTTTGGCTCACTGGGCTTTGCAGGAGGAAATCACTCATGCAGGGGCTCTGCCACATGTCCTTTTCTCGTCTCCTGGAGTGCTCCTCTTTCTCCTTTGCAGTTTCTGCATGGGACAAGGAATCTGGCCTTGATAAAGCTTGTTGTACCTTGTAGAAGGGAATCCCAAAACTTCCAAAATTGCTTTGGATTTGAAAGCTTCCCAAAATGTGCAGTTGCTGCTGCTGCCTGTGCTCCAGAGCAGCTATGGGTGGTTCCTGGAGGGCTCCCAGCACAAACCCCCACTGGGTCTGACTGGTGAGYGCTCCTGTGCTTTGGAGCAGCTGCTTGGCCCATGGCTGCAAGGTGGTTTTGGCTGGGGATCCATCTCTTCCTCACACCAGGACAGTCTGTCCAAGGCTGGCCTGGGGACATGCAGAAGTCCCTGTGGCTCGTGGCTCAGTCCCCTGCCCATCCCYGAGCAGGAGGGGTGGGGGGAGCACAGCAGGTGCCGCCTGAGAGGGTGCTCAGGCACAAAGCTCTTCTTAAAGACCTTGAGATCTCTCTGAGTATGGGGAGACATTGTATTTCTCAGCCTTCGGGTGGGCYAGATCCCTCTGGCTGGCTAGTGAGAGGAAAGCAGACTAACAGCCCTCACTCCTGAGTGAGCATCCTTTTGTCCTGTTCCATGGAGGAAGCACAGAGGGGTGCCCAGCCCTCACAGGAGCTCCACGCTCTGCATCCCAACCAAAATCAGGTTATTCAGCACAGCTCCTTCTGCTCATGGCTGYTCTGTTTTTAACTCCTCCAGGAAGACGAGGTGGACTCAGAAAACGAGAAACTGGTGGTGAGAGAGCCAGAGGATGAAGATGGTGAGTGCCAAGCAAGCCTGCGGGGAAATTGTGGACAGGTCTGAAGCCCTGAGTGACTGGGGATGGTCTCAAAATGTAGAGGAAATTCCTACCCCTTCCCCAAATGCCCTTGGGCTCTTTGCCATGGGGTAGCTTTGTGATGCASCTGCTCCAAAAGCTCCTTGCTTCCATCCAGGACAATCTCCGGGGGCTTTAGTGAGAGCCACGTTTAACTGATTAGCCAATTAGTTGATTGGAAAATGATTAATTGACTAATTGGGGTGACAACTGCTGCACTCCTAAGAAAATGAAACAGATGGTGTKGAGCAGGAATGTGTGTCTGAAGGGGACTCTGCTCTCCTGAGCAGCCCTGGAGGTGCTGGATGTCCCCAGCAGTCCTGGCTGGGGTGCCTGGGGCAGCAGGAAYCCTTGGGGTGTTCTCCCTTGCCTGCCCCACTTTCTGCCAGGCTGTTTGAAGGTGCTGTGTGGCAATCCCCCAGCTCGGGAGGATTATGCCTAATGCCGCAGAGAATCGAATTTTAATCCTGGCGCCATTCCTGCAAGGTGGGGGAAGCGCCTTTGGAGATGGGGTTCCCAAAATACGCTCACTCCACCCTGCTGGGCTTCCCCACAGCAATGGTGGTGTTGGGGATGTCTCTGTGTGGGGCTGTGGGAGGTCTGCTTTAGGATTGATGGGTGTATCCTGTCAAATGGATGCTCAGTACCCCTGCTCTGCCAGTGTCTGCCTCTGTGGGTTCAGCTTTTCAGGGCATCATTCCAAAGTGGCCGTGGCTTGGGATCAGGAGAAGGTGATGGTCCCTGGCTGTGAGTCCTGGCTAGCCCAGTGTCCTCATGCAGACAGCTCCTGACTCCTCCCCTGAGTTACTCAGCCATTTATGAAGTGTTTTATAATGGGGCTGGACAAAGCAAGGGCCCAGCCCGATGTGGAGACAGCGGGATGCAGCTGGAAATACCAGCCAGGAACACTCAGCTTTGCTGGGATCAGCCCTGCTCCTTCCTCCACTGCCTCCTGCATGTCCCAGCCCCACTCAAAGCACTGAGCTGCTGCCCASGGAGCCCAGAGCAGAGATTCCCTGGGCCATGTGTGGATCCTGCAGGTGTCTGTCACCAGGCTGTGACCAAAGCCACCGGAGCAGCTTCCCCCCACTTGGGGCAGGGAGCTGGCAGGGATAACACGTGGATCATGCCAGAGCAAGCATGTTCAGGGGAGAGGTGCACTCTTGGGGCTGCTGTCACCCTGCCAGCCCAGGGTCACAGCACTGGCAACGCCAGGACAGAGAGATGAAAGACAAATGTTTTCTTTAATATGAACTCACGGAGGCTCTCAATAAGTAGGTCACCTCCTATTCCTGTAGTGTTTTCCCTGTCTACATGAAAACCCAGCCTCCCCTTTTCTGTGTGTTTCCTGAAGTTTGTTTTCSATCTGCAAAGAAAGTTCCTGAGCTCAAAAAACAGCCAGAGGTTTCCACAGCCACAAACTGGCTCCTTTTTTTAATCGCACTGAGTGGGCAGGGAGATGGGGATCTTCTTTGTCTCCCTCCTCCCTTACTGTTTTCTGGTGAAGGTGGCAACTAAACTGCCTTTTTTGGGCCAGGCTARATCCCAAATCTCACTTGATTTGGCAGAAAACCACGTGAGGGAAACAATCTTAATTGTCCTTGAAATCAGTCGAGCTTTACAAAGGTAATGAACAGCTCTTGCTCTGCACCAGCATAAGGAACAGGATGTTACACCCTCTTTTTTTTTAATTTTTTTTTTCTCCTAACATCTCCCAAAGCAGCAGCCAGCTGAATTTTCTTTCCATGCACTTTTATGGTTACCCAAAGGGCTGATAAGCTGCACCATTACTGCTTGTTTCCAGCTGGCCAGGTTGGTTCCTTTGACCGTGGGGAGGGTTTTTCCACYGGGGGAACTGGAATATGGCCAAGCTGAATGTTTGGGGCTGCAGGATCAGAGCTTTGTGTTCAGACATTTGTGACAAAGCTGGATAAAGGCTTTGCATATCCTGGGAGCCCTGATGGCATTTAGGGATTAGAGAAACGCTCCAGATCAGTAATTGAGCAGTAACTCACCAGGACCTCCCTGGGGAGCKCCCCAAAATCAGGAACCTGGAGATGTAAAGAAGTGAGGAAATGTGGGGGTTAGCAGGAACGAGGCCTCTGTGAAATTCCCATCCCACTCCCATCACTCCAGGTCACTCCAGTGCCTCCCTGATGCCCTACACTGCTCRTTTCTGAGACCTCTTGTTTCCCCTACAAACTGAGGCTCTAAATTGCCTTTTACAAGGGGATCCCCAAGGTCTGGCAGCAGCTGAATGTGTACACAAGCTTGGGATTGGAGAAACCCCTAAATCAAGCAGCTAACCTTGAACACGGGGAGAAAAATCCTTGAGGGCAGTAAAGATGGGAAAATAAAGGGAAGTTGCTGATGCTAAATCCTGGGTGTGAGGAAGGGAGGAGAGGAGCTGTGAGGAGTTTTTCATTTGGGCAATTGGAGGAGGAGAGAGAATCATCAATGTGGTGCCCACAATGGCAGTGGAGAGGATTGGGAGAGGTTTCCTGTGTGACTGGCGACAGAGGATGCATCCATGTGTTGTGTAAAGCTTTCTCTCCTACCAGGGGAGCTCCACCAGTTTTGGGGTCGTTCTGGTGCTTGGAGGGATCATCCTGGATACTGTTTTGTGGATAATGTGCCACTTTGCAGGGCCGTGCAGACAACACAATCACATCTCATTTYTGTCCACCCCTCAGAAGCACTCCCAGAGCTCTGCGGGTCGGGGGAAGCAGCAGATAATTTTGGGAATGTGGGAACAGTGGTGCTGGATGTGAAGCAGCTGAGCCTCCTGCAGTCCTTGAGAGATAAAGGCTCCCAGATAAGCAGCCCACGGATAATGCACAAAGGCGACTTCCCAAAGCAGCAGCTCCTCCTGGGCCGTCTTTTGGATTGACCTCCCCTCCTGTTGTTTTCTCCCATCTGTAGGAAGATAAAGCAYGGGAGAGGTTTTTAAAAGCAAATAGTGCTCGAGCAAAATCCGATTGGAAAAGGATCGGCTTTGGCTCAGAGTCTGTGAGCTTTGGTGCTCTAATTAGCACAGGGCTGGGGCTGGCGAGCTGGGCGGGAGAGCACCCGGGAGGGAGATCTCGGTTTCCTCCTCAGGTCTGGGGACTGAGGGACTTGGAGCTTGCTGTGTTGGTGCCTCTAGGGCTGCCTTGGCTCAGTGCTGTTTGCAGCCCTGGGATTTGCCATGTGGCATCTTCTTCTCACAAGCTTTGTGCAGGAGAGCTGCAGGGCTCCATGGCCTGGGACAGCTCTGCTCGTGGCACCATCCGAGAGCCCCAAGCATGGGAAAGGGCCCCTGGATGAGGAGAGGGAGGGAGGGAGAAGGAATGCAAGTCTGGAGAGAGAAGAGGAAAATGCTGCGAGTTAATCAGGGCTGGATTAGCATGTCTTGATAAGCCAAGATGGGCCTGCAAGGCTTTGAATCCAGGGAGAACAATAGCATATGGTTCCTGTGCTGGAGGATTTACTCAGATCTGCTTCCAGCAGGCTGCTTGCTCCCTTCAGTCCTCGCTGCTTCCAGAGCTGCCTGTGGCCAGGCTCCTGCCATCCTCTGGCCAGCAGCTCCTCGGCTCTCCTCTGGGATCCACAACACTTCCCTGACACTGCCCAGCCTTTCTGGAGACTGGAGCTGACTCAGGAAATGTGCTGGGRTGGCCAGAGCCTTTGGGGTACAGAGCAGAGGTCAAAGGGCACCCCAAGGGAACAACCCCACCGCTCTTGGTTGGGCTCTCAGGAGATCTCTGGCTCACAGAACTCTTGCTCTTTTCTTGTSTCCCCTCTCCAGCTGCAGAGGAAACATTCTCTTTTAAATACAGTCCTGGAAAGCTGAGGGGAAACCAGTACAAGTCAATGATGTCCAAAGAAGAACTMGAGGAAGAGCAAAGGTAAGTTGAGCTTCCTTTTTCTTCTTGCCCAAGCCCACCTGGCTGACATGCCCTTGGGACAGGTTGGGTGTGCTCAGACCTCTCTCCCCACACTGCCCTGGTAGCCTYAAGCATCTCATTGCTCTGGAGTTCCAGACCTCTCCCACCCAGGAAGACATGAGAACAAATAAAGCCATGCTGATTTAGGAGATGGAGGCACTGTGGCCCTATAAATGGATGCTTAGACCAAATTTTCCAGCTGATGCAGCTGATGTATTTCCCTGATCCCATTAGTTCTGTGTTGATTCATACCTGCTGAGGACCTGATCTCTGGGTATTTCCCCTCCCTTGCCCCTGTGGGTGGCCTCCCAACCAAGGATATGGACATAGCTCAGAAATAATGGGGCAAAGTGAGRGAGTGTGAGGCTTTAGAGCTTGCTGAGATGGGGCTGACACTGCAAGGGTCCATCCCAGGGCTGGCTCCTCAGCTGTACATGGTGGGGATTTACCCACTAGTGATGGAGATGGAGAATTGCCTCTCTTGCAATTTTTGCTGAAATGTCCTCTTGGGCACTGCATGAAGAAAGGAAGAACCTGTCCTGTCACTGAAAACAACCCTTCTGGCTTGAGATTCCCCAGCCTATGCAAGGAATAACCCCACAGCTGAGGGCTCTGTGGCAGGCTGTTCCCTTACAGGTGTCTGCAGCTCACACCCATGCCCTGAGGGTGAGCTCCAAGGAACTGATTTCCCAGTGGTGGCTCAACAAGCATGGGCGATGGTGTTCTCTTCACTGCTGTCCCATGGCCTGTGGGACCCAATTCTCCACCCAGAGGTTGGCAGAGARTGATTTAGGGGGCATTTGTTACCCCTTGCATGTCAAATCATGGTCTAAGCACCACAGTGGCCTGGTGTAAAGAACCAAGCAGAAACTTGAGCACAGCAGGGAAGGCAAGGATGAGGAAATCACACCTCGCCCCTGGCTCAGGCATCTCCTGCTGGCAAACCTTGCCTTGAGACCCTTGGGCAGCACCTTTGTGATGCCACCAGCTGGACTGGCCAAAGTTTATCTCTGTGGCATGTGCAGGACATTGTTGTAGGCAGAGTAAATCCAGTAAATGCCCTGCTCTGGAGTCAGCAACAGAAATGAATGAACTCTGGCTTCCTCTGGCATGGGGTTGATTCTGAATTGGTGGCATCAGGAAAAAAAATGTTTGCTTTCTTCTTTTCCATGTATCTTTGTTGTGGCTGAAGCCCCCACCCT
Organism: Malurus melanocephalus; assembly: GCF_030028575.1. Taxonomy (NCBI): domain Eukaryota; kingdom Metazoa; phylum Chordata; class Aves; order Passeriformes; family Maluridae; genus Malurus; species Malurus melanocephalus. The sequence goes on from NW_026623613.1 coordinate 163,278, forward strand.
GTCAATTGCTGAGCAGGGCCGTGAGTGTCGCTGTATTTTTCACTTGGGGAGGGTGGTGGTGGGATGAACTGAGAGAATGCCAGGACGCCCAYGGGGCTCGATGGGATTTGCTTTTCAGCTCCCTGCTAAACACCAATGCAAAAATGAACTTGCAGCTGGCAAATTCAAGCCYTTTGCACCAGCAGCTCCACCCAGACCATCTGAGCAATCACTGCTCAGGTTTTCAGRGCCAGGAGTCCTGCAGGGCCTTGGGCTGGTTCCTGCGTGGCAACAAATGCCCTGTTGTCACCTGGGGACACTGAGGGGACATTTCCTAAGGACAGCAGTGGGGTGGGTGGGGGTTTTGCACTCAGGATTGTAGAGCAGGCTCCAGGGGGTGATGGCCCTGCCCTGGGCACATGGCACTGCTCAGGCACTGCTGCTCTTGTCTGTCTGGAGCTGTCCCAGGGCAGGACAGCTCACCTGGAACTGAGGGACAGTGCCTGGGCTCTGTGTCCCTTGGAGGCTCTCAGCAGCCTTCCCCACCGAGGGCTATTGGCAAACGTCTTTTTTCCTACTGCTCCTTTTTTTTTCTTCTCTTTCGTATTTGTGTTGTTCTTTTCTTTAAGGCAGCTTTGTGAATTTTTTTTTTTGTCTTGCTTTGTTGCTGGCTTACTTTTTCCCCCCCTCAAATCTTCACTGCGGCATCAGCAGCTTTTCATTGCAGGCCTCGCAGGTGGTGCAAGGGGGCAGGGCTGCTGCCAGGTAAGCTGGGCGAGCTGAGCACAGCGGCTCAGCCTTGTCCTGCATCCTTCTCCTTGTCCTTCCACCCCTCTCCCTCACTCCATGCGCCCCGACCGTGCTGCTGACCTGCTGTGACCCGGGTTTGCCACCTTTATGTTGCAGGATTGAGCTGACCTCTGATCTCACATCTCTGTAGCGAGTACCTTAGGTCCTCGGCCACAAACATTCTTGCAAATCTTTTTGGTAAGGACACGCTGCTGCTTAGAGGTAGTGGTATCACTGATAACATCTGCTCGTGTCTTGGGTTATTTTGCTTTGGGGTTATTTTCCAGGGGAGTGGTTGTTCGGAGCTGCAGTTGGTTGCCTGTCCCACCTCCCTCTCCACATTCCTCCCTTCCCTGCTCATCACAGATTAATGAGCCCATTCCCCTCTGCTCCATCTCACTTCCCATGAGCACTCCAYGGGGAATGGGGGCTCTCACGTTTGACGCTCACCTCTTCCATCTCGGATGCCTGAAGCTGGACATCCCACAACCACTTCTTTGTGCTGATTTGGGAAATTGGGGCTGCTGCTGAGTGGGTGGTTAGTCCTGAGGTGTGCTACCAAAACTGAGGCAGGTTTAGTGTTCGCTTTTAGCCCTGTCCCTCCTCCAGCTTTCCTATGGATCAACAGGTTCCCATGTGAAGCAGCTGCTAAGCAACATCCCAAAAATGCAAGTGGGTCCTTGGAGGCTACTTGTTGTGTAGTGCACAATTCTGAATTTTGGGACTCCTCGATTTTGGAGATGCCGTTGAAAGCATTGCTTGCCTGTTCCAGGAGGAGCTGTAGGACTGCAGACAGGAGAGTACTGGCATGCAATAGATTTGGTTATTTAACCAAAAAAACCCACTTCTGTTCTAACCTGCATCCCTGCAGAAGTTGTGGTTGTGCTGCCTACAATTCACTTGAGTCTTGTGGCTCCCAACTGGTGCTAAATCTGGACTAAAAGGGGAAGGAATGTGACCTTTACTGAGTGATGCAACTTCCTGCTTCTGGTGACCTCAGCCTTAAAAAATAGAGTGCTCACTGATGGAGGAGGATAGTAAATCCAGTTGGCAAATACATCTGCTGGGGTGCTTGATCACACCTGGTGGGTCACAAGCCCTTCTAGAACAGAAGCACATAGCCTTTGCCCCCCTGGGGGAGAAAACAGTCTGGGCAGGAAGGGGAAGAGTGCAGGGGAAGGATGCAGCCCCTGGTCCAGCCAGCACAGCTTATTCCCAAATCCTTCTCTCCTGCACCTGAGGCTTTTGGCCATCTGTTGCCAGCTGTAGCTGCCACGGTGCAAAGCTGTAGTTCAGGAAATGTGGGTGGTGGTGGTGCAGCTGCTCCTGCTCAGACAGGGCTGAGCTGTGTGGCTGTGAGACACAGCCAGGCTGCCTGAGAGGTGTTGCTGTTGCTGTCCTGGCTGGGCAGCTCCTGTGGAGGAGGGAGGAAGAGGAAGGGCTCCTCTGTGCCTTCAGGGCCTGCCTCTCGTGGATGGCTTGGAGTGGTCTCTGCCAGATGCCCTTCAAACTCCCTTAAGGCTGAAAGAGGTTAGTGGGGTTTTTCAGTTAGAAATGAGTATGGTCAGGACYCTGCTGAGCATTGACAGCCCCAGCAAGGCTCCCCTCATAATAAAGAGAAAACAATAGGAGAAATGGCCCCCTTGGTTCTCTGCTTTCCGTTCACTCTTTCCACGAGGCAAAACAGGTTCCTGCCAAGCCTTGGCTGGCCTTGGTGGTGCCAAGGGYTTAAACTGTCTGTGCTCTCTCCTTGTTACTCTTGGCTCGGTGTGTTGGCTGGAGAAAGGAGAGCAGATCCCACCTGACAGGCTCTGGAAAGGTCTCTCCTCTCTGTTTTCTGTCTTGTTTCTGGGATTGAGGAAGAGGTGGGGGTGAAGAACCAGAAGCTGTCCCATGAGGCCTCAGCTGGGGCACCCTGGCAGACCCTTTGAGCAGGGTTGGATYAATGGCACCAGACTGCTCAGACACGCTCTGCAGTAGGCAGGGGCACTCCTGGATGGAGCAGGGCATCTCCCAGACCACAGTGGGCCTCTGTAACAGCAAGGAGAAGGCCAGTTTTTCTGGCTAATAGGCTCAATTCCCACAGCCAGGTGACCAATTCCCTTCCTCCATCTTAACCTTCTCCTCTCTCCTCCTGGCCAGCCATGGATGGGTCGAGGTGACACTGTTTGTATGGAGACTGGGTTTGTGCCAGGGCTCAACCACAAACTGGAATTCATGCAAGGGGAACTGGATGGCTGTAAATATCAAGCTCAGCCCCTTTTTGGTGCTAATTTGACAATGGAAACCTGTCTCTCCTCCCCAGCKGAGTTCAGAGTGCCTCTTGGTTATGAGGCACAGAAAAAAAACAGGGCTTGGACCCTGATGTTTCAGCAAGGAAAGGTGTCCTGGGCAGACCCTTGTTCTGGGGAATGGCAGAGAGGAGAGACCTTTCCCTGCTCTGCCAGGCATCYTGAATCAAAGTGGGATGCAGCTGTGGCTTGAGGGACAACCGTGCCAAAGTTTGAATTTCGAGTGAGACAATGCTGGTGATGACAACTCTCAAGCACACAAGGGCAGGAAGCAGCTGCAGGGGTTTGATGACTGTGTTGACAGACCTTGACCTATTTCAAACATCTCCACTAGTGCCCCTCCAAAAACAGGTGGGTGGACAGGACTGGGGGAGGCTGCATTTCGGGAGAGCTGTCCATTGGCATCTGTCCCTGTCCACCCCTGCATTGCCATCACATCACCCTGGCTTGCCTGCTTGCTCCCCTCTCCGTACAGCATGAGATCTGGGCTTCTTTCTCCTCCCTTCTCTTTTGCTAACCTTCCCCCCACCCAGTGGCTTTGCTGTCCTGTCCTGTCCTGTCCAGCATGGTGCTTCTTTTGGATGAGGGAAGCTGGTAAGTTTGGGCTTTTGTGGGGTTTTTATAATTTCTTTGCTTCTCATCTTCTGCAGCACGATAGTCGTCCTRGGCTGAGGGAGGAGGAGTAGCAGCAAGGGAGGAGGAGCCCAGGGCTCTACAGGGCAGGGTGGCCACTGCTTCACTGCAGCCACTGGCCACGGGGATGGCACCAGCCATGGGCAAGGCTGTTTTCAGCTGCAAACATCCAGGGCATGGGGCGTGTTTGCCTCCCATCTGCCTCCTGTAGGAATGGGCATTCTGTGTTTGGGGGACCCTGCTGAGCTCTCCCTCATGTTCACTCTGCAGTGAACTCCACTTGGATGAGGAGRGAGTCTGCCTGTGGCCTGGTGCTGTTCCCTGCCTCCATGTCCCTGGGGAAAGTGTCCTCTGACCTATGAGATGTCAGTGGACTGGAGGCCTGACCCTATTTATAGTCATGAGTGAGTCATGAATCCCCAAAAGCTTTAAAAACAGAGTAACTCAGGATGCCTCCCAGAGAAAGCCAGGGAAGAGGAGGCCAGGAGGCTCCTTCCCCATCTCCTCCTCTCCTGTCCTAGAGAGGAAACCTTTGCA
>NW_026623613.1:167688-178258 GCF_030028575.1 Malurus melanocephalus
TGTGTCTTCATCTGCTTCTGCTTAACCTTGTGCAGCATGGGCGGCTGGCTGTTCTCTGCCTGCTAACTCCCTGGGAGCCCTGCTCTGCCTGCCTTGGGCTCCCCTGCCGCTGGGAGAGACCCAGGGATGCAGGGAATGGGGACACCTCACCAGGCTGGGAGCAAACTGGTGTTCAGYGAGCTGGAGRACAAACACTGAGTGATGGAGGAAARCACAAGCTGGCCCYGCTGKGRYTGTTCCCAATGTGCAGGGTCAGCTGGGAGGGTCAGGAATTTGCAAGGGAATGGGCACACGGCTGATGGGTGAGCTGGTCAGGAACCCAAGCCACCTTCCTGGCTGTGCTCTGCCCTTTTCAGCTGTTGCTGTTGTGACTGGGAAACGTGAGAAGCTTCTGCCCGAAAAGGCTATGGGCAAGGTGTGCTCGGGGGTGGCACAGCCCCCAGCCCCACTGCCCCCTCACCATCCCCTGTCCCAAAGGCAATGTGTCTTGTGCTCTTTGCTCACGCCGTCTCTGGCAGCCTCAAGGCACAGCAGGTATTTCCCAAAACCAAGAGCACCTTTCAACTTCTCTGTCCTACTGCAGGAAATTCAGATTTGTGTCAATAGAAGCTCCTTTTGGTACCTCTCACTCAATCACTCTTTTCTAAGCACTGTCTCCCTGTTGTGCATTTAAGTCCTCTCTGTGTGTTACTTATAGGCTGAAGCAACTCACACTTTTGGGACCACCAGRAAAGCTCAGATTTAGTGTGTCATTCCTCATGTTCTTCCTGCAATACCTCAGTCCTTGCCAAGACTGGTTATAGTCACCACCAGAAATGTGATGGCAGCTGTCCCCATGGTAAAGAAACAGGGAAAGAGTGGTGATGGTGAAGGATGTTGGTGATGGGACATCCCCAACAGTGAGACGGGAGGGAACTGCCTGGGGAGAACTTAACCACCCATTGCCAGGTCTGCCCAGCACTGAGGGCCTTTATTCCCTGCTCTTCAATCTCAAGGGTCAATCACAGCCTGGAGTGAGAAGAGTCTGGAGCCAGTCTGCTGTCTGCCTTCCTTGACAGGATTCAGAGAGAGGACTGATGGTCCTGACAAGGTCCTGAGCCAGGGAAAGGAGCTGGGAATATTCCRTGCTTCTGAAAATCATCTTTTTGAGTGAAATTATTCCTGAAAAGGGCAGTTACCAGACATGGTTACAGTAGGATGCTCTGGGCTCTCCTTAGAGTGAGTCAGGATTCCTTTGGAAAGCTGTAGTCAGTGAATGGGCTACAGATTTCCTGACCTGCTGTGGATTTTTGCACACATGAAGGATAAATGCACACGGGAATGYCAGCAATACCCCCAGTTTGTCAGAGCTGAGCTGCTGTCTGCTCTCATAAGCAAGAATCCTTGTGCCAATGCTGTGGCTGAGCTGGAGTGAAGGGAATGCTGCTGAACCACCAGAAGGACAYGCAGTTTCCATGCTTCAGGAAAACCATGGTCTTTGAGACCTTCAATCCCTGAGCCACCCTCACATTCCAGACCTGTGGTCTGGGCTCCTTGCTCTCCAGCTGTTTCTTGCACAGAGCCATGTCCAGCTGATAAATCCTGTGATTCAGTGATTGGCCAGTGATTGGCCAGAGCAGAGATACTTGGATAATGTTCATCTGAAGAAAGGATACAGCTTCTGGCAAAAGATGACCCTAACCTGGTTTGATTGATGAGCTGCTGAGGGCAAGCATGCTCATCCAAGGAGAGTGGAAAGGAGGGAAGAGCCAAGAATAAGCAGTGGCTCAAATCTCTGAACCTCCATCCCAAGCTAAAAATTAAGACTTTTAGGTTCCGTGGCTGAAATGCCAGAGCTCAGCCTGGAGGGTTATATGGCTCCAGTGTCCCAGAGAGGGAGTGCCTCATACTCTTTAGTTTAACTCCCCTCACAGCTTGCCCCAGGAGCAGAAAGGGGTATTCCTGTCATGCAGGTAGGAATTTCTGGCCCTGATGGACATCCTCCATTGGGGTCATGCTGGTTTTGAGTCTCACCCCAGTTTATCAACCTGGCCTTGTGGTAGAGGTGAGTATCCCTGTGAGGGACTACCACTGAGACCCATACACCCTCGCTGATGTCCCCCATCCCATCCTGCTCCAACTGTGGCACGCTGGAGGGGACCTCCCCTCCTGGGCCCCCATGGCAACGAGCTTATGCCCTCACACGTGAAATCTGATTATGCTTGCGTGACTTGAKCAGGATGATCCTCTCCTCAGTGCCGCGAATCCCGCAGAGCGATTATCCACTCCGGAAAATTTCCTTTCTTTGTCCTAATGGGACAGCCACTGAGTCTCGGCAATGACGCTCCAGTAACCCCGGTCCCACGTGATGCTTCCCCAGAATCTCCCATCCGGGATCCGGGTCAGTGGCCRCGCTCAGGAGGCTGCTGGATAAGGCAAGATTTTGCAGAAGAGCGAAAGAAGAAATGAGGCTGTTCCTTGCCATCATGCAGGAGTAGGGTCCTTTTAAATGCCCCAAACACCTTTCAGGTGTTATGGACCATGAATCCCATTGAATCCAGGAGGAATCAGGCTGGGGCGTGTCTGTATATGTTTGTAGGGTGGGTGATGTAGGATCCCTATACCCCAGTGCAGGTCTCTGTGTCCAYGGGCAGCTGTCCAGCCTTCTGCTGGATGGTTCACCCATGAGAGATGCTGGGGCAGTAAGTGCAGAGTGTTCAAGAAGTTCCAGCTGAGAACAAGGGACCACATTTTTTAGCCCCTGGCTCTGCTAACAACAAGCTGCAMGACCTTGAAGGAGTGCCTGGATGTTCCCATACTTAAAATCATCTAATCATCTCACTTTCCTTCCCTGGCACACTGGGAGAGCTTCCCATCAAAAGGAAGTGACCTGCAGGGACTCTGGGGTTTTTACCTCCTTCCCATGAACAGACTCATCTGTAGAAAGATTGAGAAAGGTTGAGCTGTTCAGACATACTGCCTTGTGAAATCTGGACTTGTTCCTGGCTCATCTGGCTACAGATGGGAAAAGGGTGCCAGCAGCCCCAGGAGGCTCTGCACACGACCGCGAGGCTGTAACCCTTGGAGTTAATTACTTTGGCTTCTCCAGTTGTCATTAATAGCTCAGAAGGTTTGTAACTTAGCTTGGTGCCAGACTGGAGGATTTGCACTTCCGATTGGGTTTCGACTATCCTGCTGCAGTTGATAAAGCAAAGTCCTTCTTAGAGGCATGACRTTTGCACACAGCAGCTTGTCCTGCCCTGAGGGGGAAGCTGCCTTGCCTTCCCCCCAACACACACACCGAGGGTTCCCCCTGCTCGTTTATGTGAATAATAATGAACCAAACTGAGGGGTGAAATTACTGAAATGATTTCTCTCCCTGTTTCTCTTTGCAGACCTGAAGACTATATGAAGTTGTCCCTAGCCTCCTCCTAAAGGCATCCCTTGGCATCTTTAAAGGCTTGAGAGAAATACCAAAACCAACCAAACACACCCATAAGAGAAATCCATAAACCCTCAAAACTTGGGATCCCCTCTTGGCCTGAAGTTGAGTTCTTCAAAACTCCCATGCTGTCAAGTTTGAGGAGATACTGTTATGTGGCTCCACGGACTGGGGCTGAGCCCAAGCAGTGACTTGAGTTGTGTTTGGGGGGCTGGGATGMACCTTCCTCCCTTTCCCCCAGACAGAACCCAAAGTGAACACTAAATATGCAACACGTCTATTAGTTGTGTTTGTTATGTGTATTAGGCCATGAAATCCATGTTGTTCCTTTCCTGGGGTGGGCAAACCATAGCTCTTCTCTCAGACCAGCTGGGACCTTGTACCAGACTCTCAAGTTGTTTCATCCTGGGGCCAAACTCCTCTTTATGGCAGARGGGTGGGAACTGCCTGTGATTTCCAGTGTTGTACACAGCTGCTTTACTCCGAGGGGTGGAGGGATGAAGTGGGGTCCACGTGAGGGATGTCAGACGATGGCTGGGCTGACTCAAATCTTGTCCTGTAGTTATTTGAGCAGAGAACTGATTCWGTAGGTAGACAGGAGATTCAAGAAGTGATGAAGTTTGATGGTTTAGCTGTTCCGCTTGTGGTGGAGGTTTAGGAGACCCGCTGTTAATATCTGCATCCTCATTTTTCCCTTCTCCCTTTCCCAAGAGGAAAAACACAAGGAGGTAGCTATGGCATCAGAGGTTCTCTCTGGCTCAGGATGAGATAATGGGGGTCCTGGGAGAGGCACACTCCCCATTCCTCTGCCTGCTTGCTGTTTTAGTGCCCTCTTCTTTTGCTGGTCCTTGGGAGCCAGAGCTTGGCATTGCCCCTCAGCTCTGTCACACAGAGCAGATGAATTTGTCTGGGCACATACTCAGTTTTAAATTAAACCCAGCTGGTTTTTGAGAGAGAAAAGAGGGTCCAAGTCCTCAAGCAATGTTGCAGAAACACCAGGCTGGGTGGGGATGTGTCCTTCAAAGCTTCTCTGTCACTGACTCTTGGCTAATRCTGCAAACATATCAGGAACCCAACAGGCTGCTTGCCCCCCTCCCTCCTTTTTAATTCCTATGCAGACAATACTTGAAACCTTGTACACAGTTGTCCTTTCCAGCGCCTGGGGTTGGCAAACTCTGCATTAAAGGGCTCATGTAAAGAACAGCAGGAGGTTCCAGCTTTAGAAGAGGCTGGGCTGCCCCTTCCCAGCCGACAACTGCAAGCGTGTTCAGTGGTTTGCATATGAATTTAGGCACATCTGGACCCTCTGCTTCAACATCCCGCTGGTACAGCTGCTGTCTCCCCTCAGTGCTGGCTGGCTGACTGTGTCCCAAGCACCCAACTATGCAAAGAATGCCTTATATCCGTTGTGTTTAAGTTACATGGCAATGTGTACATCCAGCAATGTCGGTAGTTGAGTCCAGATTTTTGCTAGCAGCAGCAAGTCAAACTCTTTCTTCAACTCAAATGGCTGTCTGGGTATTTTTTACTTTTGTTTGTTTTTTGTTTGTTTGTTTTGTATCTGATGGTGGCTCTTATACAAAGGACTGTAATTCTAGTGGCTTGAATCTGTAAAAATTGCCTTTGTTTGGTCCAATAAACCTTTGAATAGTTTATTTGGTTTGTGCTTGTTCTCCCTGCCTCCAGCAGYTTGTAACTTTGTCCTCAAGAGTTTTGTGTCAAAAATCTGGATTTTAGGGTAGAGGTACATTCTACCCTCCTATGACTTTTACCCCATAAATGATTCCACTGGCTTCCTTAACAACAGAGTGAGATCAGAGGGAAAATCAGGGATRTTTGCTTTTTTTCTGCTGAAGCAAYGCAGTGTTGCMRCAGGATCCTGGTCTTGTTTGGCTGCAGAGCAATTAACAACATTCCCAGTGCAGAGCTCTGCCCAGGATTTCAGCTTAGCAGTTCCTAAACCCCAGATCTCTAACATACCTATGRCTCACTGCCCCAAACCTCCAGCTAACTGTAAAAGTCTTGGACTGAAATGTCTAAAAAGAGCCTAAGGGAGCTAAGTATGCAAATGTAATTGCCTATGAAGAGGAATAAGGCTGCTTTGAAAATCCTTAATTAATCTATTTTGTCAGCAATAAGTAAAATCCTGTTTGACCTCCTGAATCCAAGTAGTTTTGAGAACAACGTTTATGAGAAGATAGAATTATTTTAACTGCAAATGGAGTCTGTTGATCTGAACTCATCCAAAAAAACCCAAACCAAAACTAAACCAACATGGAGCTCTACAAAGTTGTTTTGCAAAGTTGCCTTTGATAGGAGCAGCTCCTCTTCAAACACAGTTTCATGTTTGTGRTGCCTTACTCTTCCTTCCCAGGCTCTTTTCTCTCTTTATCTTTGTTTTGCTGTGCCTTTGTTGTAGATTATGCAGTRCAGAGAAGTAACGGCAGTAACATATCTTTTTTCTATTTTCCAAATGCACAGTCATGATATTTAAAGTTGAGGGGAGAGCAAAAATGCATTGATGTTGTGCTTAAAAAGAAAGAAAATTAATATTGCCTATGRTTCTCATATTGGAGACAAGGAAATGAGCCTTTGGAGAGGTTTCAGCATTATTGATGTCTGAAATAAGGAGTGAGGGATGCAGACCCGTGTGAGCACTCCAGCTGGGATGACTGGAGACATAGGAGGCCAAGCTGTGTATTGAATTTCTCCACACCAGACTGGCAATGTGCCCTCTGGTGCCCAGCAKTGATCTAAAATATTGATCACTAATGATCCTGCTTCCCTTCCTCTTGTCTGGAAAGGGCAGTTGGATGCTCTTCCTGTGAGCAGAAAACATTACAGTAGAGACAGACAAATCCAGGCTTCCATAACTGACAGATCCCACATCATTATCAAGATATGTTTGGCTTTAGGACAATTGAAATAGAATAGAACTGGCAAATGAGCTTGCTTTAGCCAGGATCTGCTTTTTTTCCTGCCCTTGTTTGCTTCAGCAGTGCTGAGAGGACAGGCTGCTGTTCCTGTATCTGCTGGGGCTGAACCCAGAGCAGGAGCTGAGGAGCAGGGAAGAGAGGGAAGGGTCTTCTGTTCATTCCTGACTGTCTCCTTCCACTGCTCTTGTTTGTGYTGCTGGTGGGTTGATGCTGTCCTTTCTTTCAAGCAAAGATTTTGTCCTGGTTTTGCCTGTCAATAGTTATCCCTGCCCCTCCTGTTACTGGAACAGCTGATAGCTTGTCCGCCCAGGCTTGCAGGAAGACTACCCCAGGTTATCCAGTGGCGTGCATTTAAATGGATTAATTAAATGGTTTAAAGTCCTGTGTGGGAAGCTGGTTGTGGCAGGAAAGAGGACTCTTGACTGGCTGATTATGTGGGAGTAAATGCCAGATTCTGCCTTTTTAGCCTACGGGAAGTCTAAAGGTGCTGAACAAGGAGGAGGAGATGAGGTTGTGGCAGKTCTGTGCTCTGAGCTGTCACTGAGTTCTGGCCCCATGTTCACRCAGGAACAAAATGAGCCTTGAAGTAATAGGAACAACATCTGCCTTGTTACAGCCATAAAGCACCACATCCTCATTAGTTCTTTTCATCTTCCACAGGAGAGTCAGGAACGAGATGTGCTAGGCAATAGAGCAGCTTGATCCCAATCAGGTACAAGTCTGGCAGTGGGAACATTCCATCCCTCAGCCAGCCCTGCCTGGAGCCATRTGCACATTCATTTTGCCCTAAAAGAGAATTTTGTAGCTCAGATCATGAGCTACCTGCAAACAAATGACACTCCTGTACTGTCCACAGGAGTGTACCCCTGAGTGATGGTCAATACAAGCCCTCCTRTAAAGCCTCTCCAAATAAAGCCCTGTCACAGATACCAATCTTCATGCTGTGGAATGTACAATGGTTAACTGGTTCAGAGCAAGGAAAAATCAGGATATCCTCTGTTAGGAGGAGAAGAGYGTTAATCATCTACTATGGGACTGCCTGGGGATTAAAAATCTGAGCTAGGTGGTCCACTGGTCGGCCTCTGCCCACACAGGGACCATCTCACTGATGGACTGGCTACCTGGGTCCATCTCACCATTTGACATTGGCAGACAAACTCAAATCAAATCCTATCCAAATTCCTATCTGTGTTCTTATCTTCCAATATCTGCTTGATTAAAGTCATGTCCACACTGGGAGGCAGTCTGGTTTCTACTTTTTAAGTTAGGATATGCATTTAAAATGTAACAGCTATTCCTGAATTACTATGTATCTATGTCCTCTCATTACAGAATGAACCGACATTGTGCTGTTGAATCTTAATCCAGGTTCATTATGGACTGTGCTAAATTGGGGCATGTTGGTCTTATAAAATTCCACATGTCAAGTTATCTTGAAACTTTGAGCATAGATAAGCCCTAAAGAACTCCAAAGCTAGTGTTAAARCAGGCTGGTTTATCTCCACGTTTAAGGAGCTGCAGAGAGACATGCATGGGATGATGGGAATAGATGGGAAGGGGGAGGACAGAGAACCAGAGGCTATCTCTGCCTTATCTCACMCGGACAGATTTCCTGCAGCCACTGAGGTTTGCACAGTGCCCTGCCTTTGTCTCCGTGTTCCATTTGACCTCAGCGTGCTTGCTCCTGGACTGGCTATTCCTACTTCTCCTTTTCTTCTYGACAGGGTTCAGAGAGAGCAGCTGGCTGCCATCTTCAGACTGATGAAGGAAAAAAGTGACACGTTTGGAGAGATGTCTGAAGGAGACATGAAGGAGCAGCTCAGACTGTACGATATATGACCTCGCACAGCCAGGGGAGGCTGTGCCCAAAAGCCATCTTGGCCCTTGTTATGCAGGACACTGGAGGCTGTAGTGCTTTAAAAGTGTCTCAGTAGTTATTTTGCAGTTCCAGTTCGTTTTGCAAACACATACAAGTCYGTGATATGTATTTCAAAAGACTTGTAATTCCTCAATCTTTTTATAATTCTTCTTTGCAGAGCTATCATATCGTACAGAGATTTTTACCTCTTTCTGGCTGGGTCATATGGCTCAGTCCTACAAAGCAGTTAAGCTCACAATTCTTTTTCCTGGCCATGCTTTATGCAAGTGAACTTTCAAGCCTAGTCTTTCTCAGTTTGCTATCTGAAGAAAGCCAAAGATAATGGGTGTAAAATGGATGAAAATAATAGAATAACTCAGGTTGGAAGGATCCTGTAGTCCAACCTGCTGCTCAAAGCAGCATTAGTTGTGAGACCAAGGTGGGGTTACTCAGGGCTTTATCCTGTTGAGTCTTGAAAACCTCCAACTGCACAACCTCTCTTGCCAGGGAGGCTTCCAACCCTACAGTTAGAAAACAAAACATCCAAAGGCAAGGCATTAGCTCTGATCTGCTGCCTCTCATCTCCCTGGAAGGAACACTTCATCCTCTGTCGCACTGGCTTTTTGAAACCAATCCAAGTCGGTTCCGGCTGACCTCGTTGAGCTCATCCTCACGCCTGAGGAAGCAGMAGCAAACTCCAACCTGGAAACACAAACATCTCCTTGCCTCCTGCTGAAAGGAGAACAGAAAGGCGGCTGGATTTCTGACAAGAATTGTTGTGTTTACCTCAGATCCTGCTCTTCTCATATAAAATTACGAGGGAAACTACCTGTGTAGGAAATCTCTGTGAATTTATCAAGTATTTTGAATGGTCTTGACCAGCCCTTGGTAGTTTGGATACAGTAAATCAATGAGCATTCCTAATTATAACTAAATGTCTTCTGGTGTGSTTATCTCTCCTATGAAATCCTGTTAAATACTTTCTTATCAGGAAGGATTTGCTTGGTTTTAATAACTGCTCACAAAGGGAGGCAACATTTCCTGACCCAGTTTTAGGGAATGATCACTTAAAAAATTAGGTTTGCTTTATTTTGTGTAATCTTCTTCAGCCTAAGAAACCTAATATCTCCTTATCTGGTCGCTGCTTCCCACTATAGTGTATTCTATAAGAAGACACTTAGACTTTTAAGAATCATTTTATCTTCTAATTGTTTTCACTTAGGTCAAGGCATATTTATAACAAGATCAAGCTGGCTTTACTACTAGTCATGACTTAATCTAAATTTAATGTCTGAAAATTATCTTTTCTTATTCAACATGAACAAATTAGGAGGGAAAATTAGTCCCATGATGTGAAACATCACACTAGCTTGCTGGGTGAGGACACAGTTTCCTTTGTCAAGCTGAGCAAAGGGAAAAATGTAGAAAATTTGAACATGGGGCTTGCCCCTAGTTCAAAACTGAAATCAGGATCTTTTCCAAAACTATTCATGAAAGCAAGCAAAGGAGAGAGAAGGTTTAGCTGATTTTAAGTCTTTGTCTTGCCGACTTTACAGTTTATTTCCAAAATAACTTTATGTTCTTTATTTAGGGTTGGTTCTTCTCTGAATAGGAACATTTCTGAGGAAGAAAAAAAAATCCCGAAACCTTTCAGATTCTGAATATGAAAGCAATGCACAAGGCAGAGCAGCTGGAATGAAACCTGTCCTGTCCATACCAGCTCCGAACATCGTCACCAAAATGTTCAGATGCTGATGATGACARGACAGTGGTGAAAAACCTGTTTTTTGCTAGGCTCAGATTTAAGAAAGGAATGAAGATAAATAAAAACGCCTCTGCCCAAGAAAAGAAATTAAATGAAAGGGGGTTGAGATGTAAAAYACATAGGTTTTGAACAGCACATTTCTCCATGTGCATTGACAAGGCTGAAATGAAGAGGATCCCGCTGGACATGTCTGTGTGAGTCTGTGAGGGTGGTGGGGAGGGACCTGCAGCCATGGGGCGGTCCTGACTTGGCAGATTCTGAGGCGCTTTTCCTGCTGGACTCATCAATATTTATACAGGAAATTTCACCAGTTGCTATGGCAGGATCTCCCCTTTATACAGGAAATTTCACCGGCTGCCGCAGCAGCATCTCCCCTTCTGGGGATTGTCCCATAAATAATCACAGAATCACAGAATCAATCACAGACTCATTTGCGCTGAAGGGACCTTGGAGAGATACTAGTTCCACTGCCCTCCAAAAGTGGATGGTGGCACTGGGGGGATCCCTGTGAGGGGATGGCGGCACTGGGGGTCCCTGTGAGGGAATGGCGGTACTGGGGGTCCCTGTGAGGGGATGGCGGTGCTGGGGGT
>NW_026623613.1:178742-256750 GCF_030028575.1 Malurus melanocephalus
GTGAGGGGATGGCGGTACTGGGGGTCCCTGTGAGGGAATGGCGGTACTGGGGGTCCCCATGATGCGGTGGCTGCACTTGGGGGTCTCCATGAGGGGAGGGCGGTAATGGGGGGTCCGAATGAAGGGGTGACTGCACTGGGGGATCCCTGTGAGGGGATGGCGGTATTGGGGGTCCCTGTGAGGGGATGGCGGTATTGGGGGTCCCTGTGAGGGGACGGCGATGCTGAGGGTTCCCCATGACGGCGATGCTGAGGGTTCCCCATGACGGCGATGCTGAGGGCTCCCCATGACGGGGTGACTGCACCGGGGGATCTCTGTGAGGGGTCGGCGATGCTGAGGGCTCCCCATGACGGGGTGACTGCACTGGGGGATCTCTGTGAGGGGACGGCGATACCGCGAGCCCCCGCTGCCATGGCAACCAGGGACGATCGCTATTGGACTGACCTGTCCCACTTGGGCTGCCGTAAGGCAACGCGGAATGGGCTCCGATTGTCCCTGTGCGCTCTCCGTAACCGGAGTGGCGGGGGCGGGGCTGGTMGGGGACAGGGCGGGACAGCCCTTACCCAGCAACGCGCATGCGCATCGCGTGACGTCACGCGTTCCGGATGACGTCACGCAGCCGCTGCCTGAGGCGGGTCCGCTCGTGCCCTCAGAGCGATTGGGGCGGCGAGGGATGTGTGAGGGCTCCGTGAGGGATCTTTGAGGGGTCCGTGAGGGATCCGTGAGGGATCCGTAAGGGCTCCGTGAGGGATCCGTGAGGGATCCGTGAGGGCGCCGTGAGGGATCCGTGAGGGGCCGTGAGGGATCTGTGAGGGATCCGTGAGGGATCCGTGAGGGCGCCGTGAGGGCTCTGATCTTCGGAGCTCTCTCATTACCGACACAGTCTCGCTGAGAAAGGGCGCATTATTATTCTGTGAAGGGCTCAAGATAGAGGTTCCCACAAGTCAAGCAGCCTAAGGGGTGAAAAGTCACGTTTTTTATATAGTCAAATTTACATGAACTTGCGTGTCCAATACATCTTTATTTGGGTGATTTATCGTGCGTGTTTATTTAGGTGATTGATCTTGGAACACAAGGTTCTTCCGTTATCTTAGAAGCTTTCTGATGAAATCAGTTATGTTTACAGAAGGTGAGAAAATTCAGCCTCGGGACAGGTAATTCAACTTAAGGACATGAAGGACACACTGTTCTGCACGGGGTGCAAAGTGAAAGTCTCCACAGATCACGCACACCAAGAGGCAAGAAGTTACCTCTTTTACACAGTAAAATTCATGTGAACCCACCTGTCTAATTCATATTTTCTGCCTGACTAATGCATATTTATTTGGGTGATGTAATCCTACTCAATACTTGCTTTATTTGGGTGTATCTGACAGGATAAGAAACACAAAAGTCCTTTTCTTTGTTACGCATCTGTTGTAGTAGTTACCAGAAGTTACCTGATGACATCAATAATGTTTACAAAAGTTGAGAAAATTCAGCCTGGGGGCAGATCATTGGACCTGAAGACATCCACATCCATCAGAGATCCAGGTTAAACAAAAATCTGGAATGATTTAATTAAGGAACTTAGTACTTGGTGGAGCGGAGGGGCAGGAGAAAATGAGCAGAATTCCCCTCTGGCTCTGAAGGTAGCTTTGATAGGGATTTCAGATTTTTTGCAGATCATTTAAATTAGCTTTTTCCTTCTGGAACTGTGAACTTTGTGCTCCATGGTGTGATTGCAGGTGCTTCTCCCTCTCAAGCTGCTGTAAGTTTAGTGAGTTGGGCTTGTCCCAGTGCAACGGTGCAGTTAAAGTCTCTGAAAGAAAAAAGGTGGGTTTGCACTGTCCTTTTCTTGGAAGAAAATGGGAGTAGTTACAAATGGGAGAGTATGGCCCTACACACACCATAAACCCTCTGCTTTTTGCACCTACAAGGTTATTTTCCACCTTGCATTGCCTTCAGGGGAGTTCTGGGGTTTTTTTTGCAAACTATGTGAAATATTTTGAATAAATACCTCAGGGGKATTTCCCAGAATGAACCAAAGGCAAAATTCCTCACTAATATCCACCAGAGAAGAACAAGCAGGAGTTTCCAGACCAGCTATGGAGTTAGAACACTAAGAAATACCACACTGCTTCCTTCCTCACCTTTCCAGTCCCTCTTAATCACTGTTGCCAAGCAGGAAATGAATTTAAAATAATCAGGATTTATTCCTATAAGAATGGTGGGAACAAAGTAAAAAATGATGTAGATAACAATCCATTTTAGATTATATAATTTCCTCTGGAGGGTGAAATAATTTGGTCTGAAAGTTGTGGTATCTGGTGCCTATAGGGAATTTGGGCAGTARTGGAACAGTGAGTGTGGGGAGCAAGCAGCTCCTATTTTAAGAAARCAACTTCACCTTTACTGCCACTTTTGTTGGTGAATCACATTTTGACATGAGGACTGGATAAAAAGTAACCTCCTCAGCATTGAAGACTTTTCTGCCTGCATTTCTCTGGGAGTTTTCTGACCAACATAACTTCAGCAGTGGTGGAAAATATACAGTGGTGTCTTCTACCTTCTGGTTGTGGCAACGGAGTGGTATTTTGTTTTTTTAATTATTTCTCCATAATATGACTAATTTTTTTTTTCTCACAAAAGTGGATGTTCATAGGGATTTTGAAATGTCGCAGGAATGACATCTTTCTCGTGAGTCCTCTCCAAATGTCAAATGAAGCAGCAGAGATTACGAGTTTGGGAAGCAGCACTAGATGATAAGGAYTCCTGAAGATAGGTTCAGGAGATGAGGATGGAGTGCTAGTGCCATGGATTCAAATCTGATTTTGTGCTAGGACAGGGACAGAGCCAAACATGGAAGACCCTGTGGTTTGTTTTGGTTTTTATTTTTAAAACTTTGAATAGATGTAATCTTTGTCCAACACATCCAGTTGCTGGATCCCAGCCAACACTTCTGGAATAGCTGTAAGACACTTTTTTTTTTTAACCTAAAGGGGAAATTCTTCTGTCTGAAATACTTTCTTAATTCCCAAAGTAGGTCAGGAATGCAGCCACTGAGGTATGTGTTGTAGTGAGTCACGGTGCGCTCAGCTGTTGGGAATGCTGTCATTTGTCAACTGCTAAATTGCACTGGGAACAATAAACACAAAGTGGAAGTATTTCATAGTTTGTTTCATCTTTATTTGTCTCAAAGGAAGGGCATAATTGATTCTGTTTTCCATGAGAAGCTGATGCCAGACCTACTGTGGGGATTGCTGTGCTTTCAAGCATTGAACCAAGTCATTAGGGATGCTGCTGCAGAGATGAGACAGCCAGCTGACACCATCCTGGGGAAGCACAAACAGCCTCACCACATCTCCAAAATTGGCAGTATGGCTGGGCCAAGTGTCACAGGGAGGCTGTGTTCCATGTGCACTGACTGCACCACCACTGTTGTGCCAGTGATAAATCAAGGGTGAGGGATGAGTCCTTACAGGGCAGGCAATTTTTCCTCCTCTCCAGTGGTGAAGAGATTGCAGCCCTGGTGCGAGGAACACTTGGACAGATGGTGCTGCCTGGCAGTAGAAAGTGAGGTTCTTTYTGGAGGTTTTTGTTACTGCTCTGCTGGAATGGCTCACGTTGGCTTACCCAAGGGTAACTTAAACACATCCCTACAGTGCTCCCAATTGGAGTAAAGCTTGTATCCTGCAAATGTTGGGAGGGGGAACGTGGTGGGAGAGGCAGCGCTAGCACTGTKTATCCTCTGGATGGTGCTGTTGTGTTGTACAAGTAGGAGAGGGGGCCCGCGGAGCTCCGACGGAACATTTCGGTTGTTGTTTGCTCCGGGGAGGATTAAGGATGTGCTCAGTCCTTTTCTATTCGCAAATCTCTCAAGAATCCTGTATGTTGTGATMCACCTGTTCTCCAGCATTCCTGAGACTGGCTAAACTTACCCAATGACTACAGATGAGAAAACTCATATTTTCTAAACAATTCCTCCTGGTCAGGACAGGGATTTTTTTTTAAACCTCTCATTTRAAATTTCCCTCAATCCCCCAGCCCCTATGAGTTAAGCTCTGTTTCACCTGGGGGATGAGTGTTGGCTCAAGGGAGTGCACTGAGCTGGCCTGGAATCACAGGAAAAAAAAAGAGCTCGTTTTCAGTCTTGATTAAACTTTACYGAGGGGAAAGAGAAGGCACATGCCTCTGAGGAAGCTGCCATTCCAGAGGCCAGGACTCTGGTGTTTGAGTATTGTTTGCCTTCAGAGTTTCAGATAAGATCTGAAATAGGTATTTCCTACTGTAATGTGCGTGACCTTGTTCTAATGGTCTTGGAACTTTATTGTTTMGTTTTATAACTCTGTCATAAAGATATAACTGCAATCCTTACRGAGGAGAGGACGTTGTGGATCATTGCCTCTGTCATTTGTCTTCCTTGTCAACACTGTTATAACCCTTTTGTGAGAGGGAAAACCAGTAGCCTGTATGGTGTAAAAAATGTTTTCCAACTGCCTATGACTCAGTTTGTTCCAGTTTAACTACTGATAACTGATGGCTGTAGAAATTAATTAAAAATGCTGGTTTTATGGAAATGGGAGGGTGGTAAGGGAGTGGTAAAAGTGTTTAGTTTGTAGTAAGTGAAGATGGTTTCACTGATTCAGTAACTCTCCTGGAAGGTGATGCTATGACTTTGCAGTGCCTTCCAGCAGCAGAGGATGAACTGTCAGCTTCTTTCTGTTTGCAGATACCCCAAATTTTGGTAGCAGAGCAGAATTCTGCAGAGAAAGCTGTAGTCTGCTGGTAGTAGCTGTTTCTGATGACCATTGCAAGTCCATGGGGTACAGGTAGAACCTCCTTTGTGACAGCACTGGCTCAGCTCAGARCTGTGTCTGGTGTCCCTGGCCAGGCTTGTGTTGGTCCCTGGYTCCTGCAGGTATGGTGAGCTAAACAAGAGCTGGTGTCTGGGATGTGTGCAGGGTGTGACCATCAGGGTCTAGAGACTGGCTGTTCCCAGCATGGAGGGAAGCAGAGGTCAGCAGAAGGAGTGTGTGACTGAGATACCAATGGTTCACATGTGAAACAAGTCCTGCCTTCAGATATGTAGCAGCATCAGATTTGGGCTTTAAATTCTCATCTTACTGTAACCTGTTTGAACACAGTAGTGGTTCCCCACTGAAGCACAGGATCTTTGTAATCCTTCCTGTCACCCTGAATTCCCTTTAGCTGCCACTCTGTTCATGTAGAAACATGTCCTTTCATATCAGCAAGGAGCACTGAAAAATCCAGCTGTTTATCTTTGACGACAAACATAGCCCAGCAGCTGATGGAGATGACTGACCTTTGGAGGGAAGAGGGACTTAGTGAAGATGTGACTGGARGGATAAACCAGACTGCCTGGGGAAACAGATTTGCAAGGAGATGGAATGACTGACTGCTCAAGGCTCATCCCAGCATCTGACTCTTCGCTAAAAGTTAGAGCTAAAATGGAAGATTTAGAGTTTTTGAACACTTCCAAGATGTGGTCAGAATGGCTGCGAGGGAGACTCACTGATTTCTGAACTTTCTGTTTGTTTTGGCTTTGTGTCAGAAGCTCTCTCCGTGTGCTGATGTACTTCAGTGCTGAAGAGTGTGAGTAGATATTGTCTGCTTCTCTTCCATCCTCTTTGTTCTGTTTGTTTTTCCACTRTGATGTGAAGCCTGTGGATGAGTTACACAGGGTGTTATCTACAAAAGAGCAGTAGAAAGACCAGCAGAAACTGAATGGAGAAAATAGAAACCCCAGCTTTCCTCTGTACAGACTATGCTGAAATTTTCACACCCACAAACTTAAACCAAGTTTGTAGTGGTGAAGTTTGACTTTTGGCATGAGCAAGAAGACTTCTATTTCAGGCAGCACCACATGAAAATGTTAGGTTGGGTTTGCCAATTCTTTCTCCTCTGTGGGCTGTGYTTTTGTCCTGCAGGAGAGGATTCCTGTGCCTCATCCGCTGTCCTTGTGGCAGGAAAGARCTGTATGACCTTAGTGAAGAAGGGGAGTGCCACTGTGTATGATCCCAGCGACCTTGAGATAGGAGCAGAGGCATTCTGAAAACTTGTTTTTAAGGGGAGGGTTATCTTCTTCCTATTTTCAAGCTGCCCATGAACAACCAAGAGTGTTGGGCCTCATTTTGTGTGTAGACCATAACAGTTTCAATAGCCCTGCAGTGGCACTGTTGAATTGGCAGTGCTGTGAGTGGGTTGATGGGATGGTTCCCTAAATTTCCTGAGGAGATTGCACTCTGTCCTACACACCTCCTTTGCTTTTAAAAAACTGCTGACAGCACCGCTGAGGTCACAAATGGGCTCCTCAGGGCAGTGGTCATGGTCCCAAGGCTGCCAGAGCTCATGCACTGTTTGGACAACAATTTCAGGCACAGGGTGGGATTTTTGGAGTTGTCCTGTGGCGGGCCAGGAGTTGAACTTGATGATCCTTGTGGGTAAATATTAGGTTTGTATGGCCAGGTTTTCGTAGCAGCATGGCTACAGGGGTGGATTCTATGAGAAGCTGCCTGAAACTTCCTCCATGTCCAGCAGACCCAATGCCAGGTGGCTCCAGAATGGACCTGCCTCTGTCCAGTGCCAACCAATTGATGGCAGTAACACCTCTGTGATAACATATTTAGAAGGAATAAAAAGTTATTGCACAGAGGTAATTGCAGTCAGAGAAGAGAGGGATCAGAGCACGTGACAGAAACAACTCTGCAGATACCAAGGATATTGGAGAATGGGGAGAAGGTACTCCAGGCACAGGAGTGGGGCTCCTCTGCAGCCTGAGGTGCAGAGCACGGTGAAGCTGCTGTGCCCCTGCAGCCCATGTTGGTTAATGTGGGGGCAGAGACCAACCTGCAGCCCCTGCAGGAGACACACTGGAGCAGGGGGATGCCTGGAAGAAGGCTGTGGACCTGTAGGAAGCCTGAGCTGGAGCAGGGTTCTGGCAGGCATCTGCAGACCTGTGGAGAAAGGAGCCTGTGCTGGAGCAGGTTTCCTGGTAAAGTTTGTGACCTTGTGACTGGAGCAGGCTGTTCTTAAAATGTTTGAGCCTCCTTCATGACAAAAGTCTGTCTTTGCAAACCAGCCAGCTCCTCCTATGGCCTTCTGTGGCAAATGGTTCCCTTCTAAAGGGTGGATTATCCTTGTTTGTACATGGATATACCGCACCCAGGAGTGATCTCCATCGTGCGTGATGGTTTGGTAATATTTGTACTGACAAGCCTGTGATCAGGGGGCTGATGTCCCTGCTCACCTTTCTGTAACAAGAAATGAGACAGAGAGCCTCAAAATGGTGTGGGCTTCATCCTGCTCTCTGCACTCAGTGACTGACTCAGCTGAGGAGAAGTGATTGTGTCAGTGCCTGTGGGGGCACAGACATTCAGACCCTTGGGGCTGGGCTCTGGGAGGTGAGAACTGATTCATCACATTGTCCTGAGCTGGGAGAGCATGTGGTGATGGTTAATGGCCATTTTGGCCATTTTTGGCCAGGGTTTTGTCCTAGCAACTTTGGGGTCATCAGCGGGTGGTATTATCCAAGATCCCCTTGTACAAATCTTCTTTTTCTAAACAAACCAACCAGAAGACAGGAGATATTTTTCTTTCTTTGTGAGCACAAAATAGCCATGTGTAGCCATACTTTTGGAGAAAAAGCTGGCTGGGGTATTTGAGAGTGTGCTCTTCAGTCACTTAGCATGGTTATTTACAGGCATGTTTAGGTGCATTAGGAAGGGATGGTATGACGGTGATGTGTGGCAAACATATCTGCTCATCTCTTCTCCAGGTATCAAATCCACTTGCCAGTTGCAGTGTTGAAACAAAATTAGCTCACCTGGGCTCTGCTCCGAGTCAAACCAGGTTAACAAGACTGGTGACCAAGTGTCTGCAGGCATGAATGTGTCTCAGTTTGGCCTGCAGGAGACCCTGGTAGTGTTGGTGAGCACCTAGTCCTTCTTAATGAAGCATGCACTGATAATGGAACTGCAGRTTATTGGTTTACTTGAAGTTGTGAGGCCAGACCTTGTCAAATTCTGGTATTAAGAGAAGCACAAGGCTGGCTGAATACAGCATTGTACAGGGAACAGTAAACAACTCAAGGAAGTGGCCTTCTAGGAAAACTGACTTTCAATCCCGCTGCAATCCCTAGATGATAAATTGTTTCACAGAATAACACAAAACCCGAAGACTAACCGCATGACAAGACAGGATTTTTTTTCCGGGTTATATTGGATAGCAAACCATGGGAAATTCCACAAGTAAGATGTCACCTATTTATCTTCAAAGAGGAAGAGACAATCTGCATTTTGTAGATGTGAGATAAAGCTAATTCTCACAGCAAATTGTATATGAACTACCATCCATTGAGCAGTGCAGTTTTTTTAATGTGTTTGTAGGGTACTTGACATATCAACATGTTTTTAATAGATTGGTCTCCTGAACAATGGTGAAATATTTTGACAGTGCAACACCTTTGACTTGGGGGCTGCTGGAGCCTGGTGGCTTCAGCCATCAAGGCTCTAAGGGTGTTGTGGTGGATCTACAAAAGATAAAAGCTGACAGATAAAGCTGGAAGCTACCCATGTAGCTTTGGGCAGAAGCAGAACTGTTGGCACCATCCTGGTTACATTCTGATGTGATTAACTGCCTTTACTGCTGTCTCCTTTGTGTTTGTTCCTGAGACTTTCTGTCTGAAAACGGGTGTGGTGCTCTAGGGTGGCTCCTCGTCCTCCTTGCAGCCAGGACTGCCTTTCAGCATCAGCTGAAGGACCCACAGTAAGGTAATTTGCAAGTGCTTTAGGGTAAATTATGCAAAGTTTATAAGCTCTTGTTATTTCTCTGTGATTCTCAGAGCACTTTACCATATGATTTCACAGATAGCACACGTAGTTAAACAAGCGGCAGAACTTTTCATAGTTCCCATTTTAATACAGAGCAATGTGTCTTCTTGCTTTCAATTGTTTTAYGCATTTAAGATGTCATTTTGGTTAAGTGAGCTTGTGTTTACTTACGGTTACAATATCAAGGGGTAAATATGAACTTAGATATTGAGCAAACTACCATGTGAGGTGGTGCAAAGGGGATCAGGGGAGTGTGATGCATGGTGGAGATTGCTCAGGGAGAGGGAGGGAAACCTCAGGCACTGAAAGATAGACAGGACCCAGCTGACATCTGCTTCGAATCATGGGGTTGGTAACAGCAGGTTAACAGACATTAACACAAGGGCTGGACAGCACCCAAATTCGACATAGTGTGTAAACAACACAGTTTAGACCATTTCCGTTGTAGGCCTGATCATTCTCATTTGGTAACTGCTAATGGGGACATGAGTCTTGAGGTGCAAGCTGCCGAGCTAGGAACAAACACACTCAGTGTGTCCTGCCTGATGTCTCCATCTCCGTGGCACATCTTCTGGAAGCGCAACTCACAGAGGAGATGATCAGTGTCATTGCACATTGTTAGTAGAAACATTCTGGCTCCTCCTCTTGGCTCTGGCTGAGACTGCAACAGAGGTGTCCTTCCTGGAATCTTTGAGAAAAACCCAGATTGAACAGATGCTAAAGAGCACCCAGGGAATCAGGAGAGAATGTGTGGTCCTTCCTAAACACAAGGATCTCACATCTCCAYTGCAATAGCACAGTGCTGCTCTCCTGCTCAGCAGTTATTTTGCCTGGGGATTTCAGAGTATGAGGTTGATAGGTGGTGTGCATCTGGTGTGGCAAAAATTTCACTTTTCTCTGTGGCTGACAAAAGCCTCTGTCAAATTAACAGGAGGAGGGTGGAAATAGGTAGCACCAGGTATTTATCTAAATAAAGCAGGAGAGGAACTCTTACAGAGAAGACAATACACAAAAGGAAGAGAAGGGAGGAGATGCATCTGATTTCCAGCAGCTCCTCACAGGACCCTGTGACTCTCCTAATCTCACAGCTAAAAATGTGACTGCACTTCTCTGATGGTCCTGTCAGTGAGGAACAGAGAGAAAAGAACTACGAGGCCTCATTTTCCCRAGTGTAAGACATGAACAAGACGATTTATCCCCCTCAAGAAGCAGGCTTACGTCTTGCATTCCCTGCAGCACTTTTCACCCCAAAGGATGCCAAATGGCACATTTGTCCTGCCAGAGATGTCAAGAGGGATGGTTTCTGATGTTAAGCCAGTGGGAAGAGTATGGGAAAGACCTTTACCAAGAAATATTTCTCTTCTGGCTCTAAAATTAGTGAATGCCCACAGATATGTGATTCTGTAATTAATACCTGTGCAGGGGCTGAATTTTGCTGTCAGATGTGACATGCTGAGACAATATGCCTGCATTTTTCTTTGCCAGAGGTACAGAGAGGAATTTGGGTTTTGTGATTCTTGTATTTCTTTCTCTGGAGCAGTGGAGGGTCCTGGAATGCTCCTGTTCCTGGCAGCTGTCTGGGACAGGAGCTGGAAAGGCTGCTTTTCGGATGGGAGGCCAACTAGCCATGAGTTTAATAAATTACCTCTTCACCTGTCTGCAGTGCTGCCCTGCTCCTTGCGGGACCAGCTCTCTCAAGAGATTCCCAGTCAAGGAACATTTTTTTTTCTTCCTTTCAGTTTTTAAAAGGGGAAAAAAAACTCCACAACCCATCTTAGCCCTGAAGTGGTGTCAGTTTGTCTCTGTCTGTCAGCTTTGGGGTGATGTGCTAGGCTTCCTGCTGGGATGGCACAGACAAAAGGCTGCTGAGGGAGGCATTTGGAGAAAAGATCCCTGGTTCTTTCCAGCCTCTGTAACTCCAGCTGACGTTTCCAGCCATTGTTATTGGGAGTGTATTTTTCTGTGGGTTTTGAAATTCTCTCAAATGAAGAGGCTCATCAGTCTTCTCAGCATTGTGTGGCAGAGGAAGGAATGCTGGGAGCAGAGCATTTCAGTGGGATGGGGTGAATGTGAAGAGCTCGAGGAGCAGAAAGGCTGTGTGATGGCAGACTTGGTCTGCTCCGCTGTTCAGAGAGGTTAATTAACACCCAGAGCTGTGGCCAGAGGGAACAGCTCAATAGCTGAGTCCTCACTGTGCCTACAGAAAGAACAAGTTTCAGCGACCAGAGGCTGTAATAGGGCYGGATTCAGAGCATTTACACCCCATCTCCCAGTGACTGCTCCAGGCAAGGACATTTCATGGTGTGTGGACTGGCTGAAAGAAYCTGCCCATGGTCCCATGTGGGAGAGGGGGAAATATTCTAGGTTGGACCCCTGTCATCTGCTGTCAAAACACTGATCCAAGGCRGATTCTTTAGTGGGGCATGAGCTGGGTGGGGCTGGACACCAAGCATTCAGATCAGCACTAATGAAAACCTGACAAGATTTGCAATCTCTGCAGCTCTGCTGTGTGAACATTGAGCAGCCACTTGCTCATTCCACCATCAAAACCACTGTGTGTTTCCTCTGAGAGCATTTCAGCCCATGGAGACCACAGACCAGTTGGCTCACTAAGCTGTTCCCTCACTCCTAGCACCGTTTTCTGKAGCTTTGCTCTGTGGCAGAACTCTGGGTATTCTTGAAAGTGCCAATRTGGAAGATGTGGGGGCTTTGCCTCAACAAATGCTGTTGTCTCTGGGTGCTTGTTCAGTTTTTGAGAGAAGGTTTGATGCAAAAGGGAAGGGAATAGCTGGAAAATGGCCAGTGAGTATGGAATTATGGCAAGCTTGGGAGTTTCTGGGCTATCAGTTTTATTTGGTGACAGCAAGACTTTAAACAGCTGTGTAGAGTTTGCTCTTGTAATTTCTATCCCCYACAGATTCCCAGCCTGAAAGCATTTGCTTCTGAAGATGACTGCTGAACAAGGAGGGGAAAATAAGAACCTAAGGGTGCCAAACCCAGCCTTTGCTAGCCCGCAGGCATGACCATTAAGCAGTTGCATGCTGCAGACAATGTCATTCTTTTTCTCCTCCACTTATAACTCAGTTCTTACATTATCAAATAACACTGTGAGCATGTCCAAACACCCCCAGCTTCTTTAGCAGCTTTATTTCACTGGCTTCCAGTCAAATACTGGTTTTGGTAGGTTGTAGCCATCACTGAAAGACAAGTTTATCCTGCAGCAAAGCAGGATCAATTTGTAGAACAGTTCTGTTCTTCGAGCATATCTTGTGATGTTCAGTTCTGTAAACYAGAGATATGGGAGAGTGGAAAGCACACAGGGCACAGGAAAGTAAACAAGATTTGATACCCAGCCCTGTGAAGAACGTGCACAAAGATAAGTTCATGGCATAGTTCAAAATGCCAGTGACACCCTTAACACACACAATGTAAAATTTCATGGCAATCAAGTTTGTTAATGAATTAAAAGGAAAACCAAAACAGGCAGTTCTGCCTTTTATATGTCCAGGATGTAATTAAGGATGTTATTGAGCAGATGTGGAATTAAATGGACTGTTGGAGATCAAAAAGGGCTGACAGATAACATTCTTCATCATTCTTTGATGATCACAGATGCAGTTTGCTTAAATAAAGAAGTCATCTTGTTTTTACAGTACTGAAGGACAGAAGATCTTCTGCTGTGGGCGTTGATGTTGGTA
Organism: Malurus melanocephalus; assembly: GCF_030028575.1. Classification (NCBI taxonomy): domain Eukaryota; kingdom Metazoa; phylum Chordata; class Aves; order Passeriformes; family Maluridae; genus Malurus; species Malurus melanocephalus. Next base: position 191,272 of record NW_026623613.1, read on the forward strand.
GCTGGACACACCAGCAGTGCTGGGCTCRGAGTCTCTACACCATAAAAGAAGCAGCATTTCATGGGATTGCAGGTAGGACTGCAGGGAAACATGCATTTGGAAAAGGATGCTGTGGCCCTTGAGCAGCCAGACCCTGTGCTGTGTGCAGCCTTTGCTTTGTATCTTCCTGCCTGTGGGCTGGGAACCCTGTGTATCCCATGAATCCTACTTCTTACAGAGCTTTGTAAGGGACCAGCTCTGCTCTTGGCCTCAGTTTTCACCAGATCATCCCTGAAGAGTTCTACTACATCCCCATTTCCCAATCTGACCTCATGTTTGGGGAGGCATGTTTGAGCACACCAGCCTAGTGCCTCAGTTCTGACACATTGATCTCAGCAGTGGGGGTGGATGATGATGAAATGATGCTCTGAGGAACTGAAAGTCAGTATGCTGACAGGGGAGTTTAGGTTTTCTTTTCTTCCATGAAGAAGGTGAAAAGCTGTGTTTTGCATGGCAAGCCTGCTTTTTGCTAATGTGCTTGCCAGAGATTTGGATATTTCCCCAAACACAATCCTTCCTGAACAGAGAGTGCTATGGAYGAGTTCTCCACAATCATCAGTGCAGGTCCTTAAAAGCAAAGAAATCCATATTTTTCTGATTGTAGGAATTTTGCTATCCCTTGTGGCTCTTGGTTTTGCAGTAATATTACATGGAGGAGGTTGAAGGAAAATGTTTCCTGCCCCCAGAATTTCCCTTTGGGAGCCTATTAACAAAAAAAGTCCTGTAGTTGTGAAACCTGTTGACTGGCTTTCCTGTGACATAAAACAGGCACCTTCAGTTCTCTGGGTATTCAGTAACAGTGTGAGTGCCTCTGAGATTTGAGATACTGTCAGCAAAAGCTTTATTTGTGTCTGAGTTTCGTTTTTTTAGAAGAGCTGTGCAAAAGCAGCCTATGCATAAGAAGCAATATGGCAATCTCCCCTTGACCTGCCAGGTTTAGTATTTAACAACTTAAAAAGTTAAAGCAGCCCTTTGCTGTAAAACTACATCTCTGGTAGAGATAAACATTTCTCTGGCTGTGGTGTCCACCTCTGCAAATCTTTCCCTCTGCCAGTGGGGTGATTACTCTGGACTGCCAAAGATTGATTTCACACTGACTGGGGTTCTTCATAACACAAACTCCTTTTTTTTGTGGTGGATTTGCACTGACTCTTACTTTGATTTGTTTCAAAGCAACCACAAGGTAAAATGGATGTGTAKCAAGCCATCAGCTTTTGCGGGGCAGGGATTGTTTCTAGATTGGAGCTGCAAACAATTACTGCATGAAGAATATATGTTTATGGTTATATTTAAAAYCTTGGGTAGGTGGTGGTCTTAAAACTTTGTGGATTTTAAGTATGGCCACTTCTGTAATTCACATGCACTCCCAGTGATGCTTCCACCAGATTAGAGATAAAAACTTTCCTTTTTTAGGACAGACCAACGTCATTAAGGAAAATACAGGAAACTTCCATTGTTTGCAGTAAAAATAATTCCTTTCCCTGCTCTTTGTTAAATAAGCTTCTGGTGATAGGCAGGGACAGTACAAAATGATGGCTTGCCTGAGAAATTGGATCTGTGTGCAGAGTGTCTGGGAATGCTGGGAGACAGGGTGTGCACGTTTTATAGGGAAATCCAGAGGGAAGACCAGCCCAGTCCTTGCACACACCTTGGTGAGGCAGTGCCTGGCGAGCGCCCCAGGGCAGCAGCAGCAGYGCCTCTGACACTCACAGGTGTCTTACCATGCGCTGTGCCAGGATAAGGCTCCCGAAAATTGCCAAAGGCCTTATATGCCTCGTTGTTGTAACACAGTTTTGCCTCTTCATTTTCAATTCCAGCTCCTTGTTTGACTTGGCGAAGACAAAGATTTTCAGGTAAGGGACCCGTTCTTTCATGGCGTGCACTGTCTGGTTAGGKGCTTGTGCTCTCTCTGTCTCTCTGTCTTTTTTACCCGGGAGCTCGCACTTCTGATCTGAGTTAGGCAACCACTTTAATAGAGCATTGTGTTGGAAGATCCGTAGTCCCAAACCTTCTTCTCTTGGCTCACTGTTTTCCACAGCTTCTTTTGTAACTGTCTAAAGCAGCTTTTGCTTCACTAATCCTACCTGTTTTCATATTTTGGCACTACATAGTATTTGCTTTTCMTGTTGGCTCCCAGAAGGACCTTATTAAGCCCTAATCCAGATTGCGTTGCTGGACAGTGAATTTGGTGGGATGCCTTTGAATTTATAGCAAGTTCAGCAGCTGATTCCTAACGCAAATGTGCAGCATACTGGGACACCAAAGTCATGTAGATATGAGATGTATTTATATTTTATTTAAATGGTCAAACAAATCCTACAGGAATGGGTGTGGAGGGAATTGCAGTGAAATGTGTCCAGCATCACTGACAGGGAGTACTGCTCCTCGTGTGAGCCCTGCAGAGACCTGAGCCTTTCCCAGTACAGGTGTGGCTCATGGATATGTTGGTGCTGTGTGTAGGAATCCCAATTCCCCAGCCTCCTCTGGTCCCAGCTCTACCAGTGAACTCATGTGGTGTGGCTTGGTTGGGTTGGTTCTCAGCTGGATGTTCGGGCTGGTGCTGTGGGGGCAGGCAGGAGGAGTGAGGCTGGCAACATCTGCATCTCTTCTGGAGCTGAGCTGAGTTCAGCTCAGCCCTAGCAGCTTGAGACCACACTTTCAGGACAGCTTTGAGTTTGGATAGGTTGGAATCTTCACAAGGGTGGTCGTAGGAAAGGAGAGAAGGAGGTGTAGAGAAGTGAGTTGTCCTTGATCCCAGAGCCCATTAGTGGCAGAGCTGGGACAAGAAAGTGGCTCTCCATGTCCATCTGCTTGAAGCCATTTACTTCTGCTGCACTTTCAAAGAATGGAAATGCCTGTATTTCTAAAACTTCAGTAAAACACAACAAGGTATGAGCTGTGTGTGGTTGTCTGTGTAGCAGTTCTATTTCTGTACCTTGTATGTCACGTAGAATACACAAAGCAGCATTTTCATGGCTTTATCCTCTGTTTATCCTTGGTCTTTATAAAAGGGGAGGAAAATGACAGTAAATGTCATTGAGCTTCTGCAGTTGTTTGCCAGCTGGACTTTAGAGYCTGAAATTCACCAAGCTGCTTTGACCATTTGTCTGGATTTAAAATGCTGGTCAGGAGAACAGGGTCCTGTGTAAGCACAAGTGCCTGGCCATGGGGACCTGACTGCAGGGAGCAAGGTCTGGGATGTGAAAAACCCTTGGTTTTACATTTTGGTCTCTGGCACATTTGAAGTTAAAGTGTAATAGACTGGGGTGATATCTGCCCTGCGAGACAAACTACAGAGAAAGTCTGGAGTGGGGGATGGTTTGTCATGCTGTCCTGTTTCATTTGTTCCCTGCCMTTTCATTTCAAAGTTTAAACATAATTTTAAAAATACAACAGAAATTCACAAAGGGATTTAAAATCTGCCTGAGCTGCGTTACCAAATTTTTCTTTATTTAGAGTGYCCATATAAAATCTTTGATCCTATTGGGCAGTAAACAGTAACAAAAGTTTATACATGAAGCACTGTGATAGAAAGCACATGCTGCACACTTKGTTAAAACTGGCTAATGATTGTGAGAGAGGGAGAGCTAATAGGCCATTTGCTACAACCTCTCTTTCTTAGCCTTGTAAAGGTTCACATATTTATCTGATACGAAATGGTTTTTAAAAGCCTCTGTAGTTGATAATTTCCTGAACACTTTCAGAGTGGTATGACATCCATCAAATTTCAGCAGCAACTGAGCTGCTATCTGCAGCCTGTTATCTGCAGAAGTGCTTTTTTCCCCATTTTTCACTTCGGAAGCAATCCACAGCGTTCCGAAACAAGTGCGTCATGCAAAGGCTGAACACGAGTGTGGAATCAGACTGCCACAGCCATGCTGGTTTATCCTGAAAAGCTTTGCTGTACATAAAAGCTCAGCTGCAGAAATTGTTCACCTTCCTTTTTTCCTGTTCTACCCTCCAGCCATGTGCAGAGAAAAGGCAATGTTTAGGACAAAACCGCACCACTTCTGCCTTGATTTTTTTTGCTGGGTTTCAGCCCAGTCTTGTTGCAGGTGGCTCTTTTGCTGTTGGCAGATGTGTCCTCCTGTGATAACCTTGTACCTGCCTGTGCCTCTRATTCRGGCAACAGGGCAGCTGAAACATCASAGRCAAGTGCTAAAAATGTAGAGATTTTGCATTTTAATGGCTTCAAAGTGTCTGCCTTCAGACACGAGTGCCTGGTGAGTGCTGTGTCATGCCCTTGCATTACCTGACTAAGRGGGAGGAGGAGAGGAAAAAGTGTCCTGTGGCCCCAAAAGCTCAAGAGGTGATGAAGGGTAAAGGAGTGAGTTTCTCTTCTTCTTAGACTTCCCTTGCTGCATTCTGGAAGATCTTCATGCTCTGTTGCTGGAGCACAGGGCTCTGCTGGCAGGGGAGAGAGGCAGATGGCTGCTTCTATAGTGTGTGCCATGTCCTGAGCCCAGGATCTCCAAATCAACCTGCAGTGCTCTGGGGACATTGCCAGGGGCCTGCCCAGTGCATGGCAAAGCTGGGCTCTACTGGCTGGCTCTTAGTGCCAGTGTGAATGTTTCATGTGCCAAGTGCTGAGGAGAGGAGTGTGAGCCTCTGGGATTTGCTCAGTAGGGAGATAAGCAGTATTCAGGCTGGAATGGTGTAGGAAGTTGAATAACTTGGCAAAGTTCTAAATGGAATTGCTCTAAAGCACAGAGAGAGGCTCAGAGWCAAGAGCACTAGAAATGGGCTGGAGGGTGTTTCAGTGCTAAGTGGAAAGTGTGTGTAATGTGCCTGCTTTTCCTTTGATTGCATTCAGGAAATGGAACATTTTCCAACRTGCCCCAGAGACACAACAAGTGGACACCCAAAAACAACAGGGATTAAACTATTCTGATAAAGGGAACTCCAGGAATATTTTAAAGGTGACTTTGGGAGGACACATCACAAGACTCAAACAAAATGCAGTGGAGATGACACCAAGGTGGAAAGGAAAGGAGGAACAGAAGGAAACAATGAAACCAGTTACCAGGGTTAAGGAAGCCAAGGAGAACATGGCTATGAAACCAACACCCCAGTTGGAGGGAATCAATAAGAAAACAGTGAAATCCACCCCTATAGTTCAGGGAAATGAGGGGAAAACAACAGTAAGACCAGCTCCAYGGGTGGAAGAAGCCAAGGAAAAGACAACAGTGAAACCACTTCCCAGGAAGGAGGGAGGTGAGGAGAAGGCAGCAGAGAAACCATCCTCTGGGGTGAAGGAAGGACATGAGAACACATCCAAAGGCCAAGCAAAACCCAAAGATCCTCCTGCATCAATGAAAACTGTAAGACCTGTCCCTCAGGCTACTGCAGTGACACCAAAGACAAAACTGAGCTCTGCTAACTTCACATCTGAGCCGCACTGGGATTTTGAGGATGAGTATCTGCTGGATAAYTCCTCCCCACCCTCGGTAGGTGTGGTCATCAGGAATGGTGCCTCCCCATTGACCTCCTTGTCTGCTGGGCCCTGGGTGTGTGTGCCCTTTGCAGATAAGACGATTTCAGAGCTGGTAGGTCACTCACTGGTAAATGCAGGTGCTGATGGGACCTGGACAGGAAGAGCTCTGTATACAACGTCTGCATTCCCATGAAGACTCAGGTTAGGTAAATTTGAGCATCTCATAATTATCCAGGAGCAGGGCCTTCAGGAAAGTAGTAAACTACACCAAAGTTCTCAGCAAGCAGATGGGACAGGTTGTGGTGTCCCATACTGTCTCTATCCCCCATCGTATGCTGGTCACTCTTTGTAAAGCTTACCCAAARCAGTTTTCCCTGGCACCCCTATTGCTGGAAGACTTGGAACAGRTGGGTCACCCTCTCACAATTTGTCTCACTCCCAAACCTGATCTGTAATTCTGCAGAGAGAGTGAGTTACTAGAAGCACTTCCCCTCTCCCTAATTTCCTACGTAATCACTTGTACCTGGTTCCTCTGTCATTGATCCAATGTAGCTGTGGAAGCACAAGAAGTACCAAGCCTTGGACAGTACCTGCTTGAGCARGAAGGGAATGTCCCTGTTTCTGGACATGAAATGTGCTGTGAGTGAAATGATGCCACCATGAAACCCTTCACAATGCTGTTCTCACTGTGCTCCCGTGGTGACAGCCAGAATGAGGGCTSTGTCCTCAGGCTGTGACAGGGTTGTCATCCTCATCCATTGCAGGGAGTCCAGCTCAGCCAAGGAGCACTSRGGAARGCTTTGGCAATGCAGCCATTGCTGKGGATTTGAGCTGGGTCCACTTGGTATTCTATTTTGTCTTTCAGTAGGTGTTTGGGGAAGGTGTCTAAGAAAGTAGAGCCTGAATTGACTCAGTAGAAAATTCACTGTAGTGCAGCTGTTTGCTTTCCATCTGCACACACAGCCTCACTCTTGYCAGCTGCAGTGAGACCCTTCTTGTAGGATAAGCTGGCTTGAATTCCCTTCTCAGCTGCACGTTTCCCTGATTTATTTATGACATTGAACGAGATGTTGCACATTTTTTCTTACCCTTAAAGGGAGTGGCAATGGTGATCTGATTTCATATGTTCCTCAGTGTTTCCTCAAGTGCACTCTTAGGATCTTGTCAGGTGTGTTGCCAGCAGGGACTGCTTATTATAGCATATATATATATACATATATATATATATATATATAATTGGAGCATATTCTTAATGCTTACAGCTTTATTTGGCACACTAAGGTTAGACCTATTACAGATATTAATTTGCATCAGCTAATGAGGCCCAAAGCCAATAAAACACTTAAGCATCATARGCCTGTTGTTCTGAAGAGGAAAATCTCAGGGACCTGGAGTTATCCTGGCTCCCTTGTAGGTACTTTTTGTCAGCTGTTGATGGATGTAGTCCTGGAATTGTGCTTCATGTTCCTGATTATGGGGATGCTGAAAGGAATGGATGAGCTACCCCTGGAGTTTTTGTGTTTCTTTCTGGTCCTGTCATACACAGGCACACAAGCACTGGCACTCAGTCAGGTTTATCAGCTCTCTGCTCATCAGTCATTATTTCCTTTTTGTTTTTCAAGACCTGCTCTGAATCAGTGAGGGCCAGAGCTGCCAAGTCTGACTGGCTGCGGGATCTTTTCCTGCCCAACATCACACTCTTCATAGACAAGAGATACTTCAGTGACAGTGAATGGAACCGCCTCGAGCATTTTACACCCCCCTATGGTTTCATGGACCTGAACTATTCACGTGAGTCCCTCAGGGCCTGTCAGGATGGGACCTTCATACTCCCAGCAGGAGCTTGATGCTGAGTAGCTGGAGGTTTGCAGCATCTCGCCGTCAAAGGCATCAATCTAGGTGGATCTCATGGTGGAAACTCTGGTGGTTTCACTGTGTCCATCCCAAAGGTTTTTGATAACTCTCCAATGTGTTTGCTTCACAGTGGTGAAGGARGTCATCTCCCTGCTGCCCCCAAATCCCCACCAGCAGCTGCTCCTGGCCAGCCGTGACAGCAGCATGCCCACATGCATCAGCTGTGCTGTCGTGGGGAATGGAGGAATATTGAATAACTCTGGGATGGGCCAGGAGATTGACTCCCATGACTACGTCTTCAGGTAGGGCAGGCTTCCTTCTCASGACATGCACAGCTAGCTTATTGTGGCTGGATCACTTCATCTCTTCTAGTATTCCAGTCATTCCCAAGTGCCAAAATGACTGATGGCAGGAGATAAAAACTCCAAAAGTAATTGGAAAGTTACTAAACATCCAGAGCCTGTGTTCACAAATGAACCACAAAGAGCCATCTCCACAGCAGGGGCTCTCCTGCAGACCAAGGTGCCAATCAGATTATCAGSTGTCTTTTCCTGTTAGGAACATGGATGTGAGGGCTTTCAGTGGTCACCTAACTCTGCTCCTCTGTTTGATTTCCTTGGTCAGGGTGAGYGGGGCTGTCATCAAGGGTTATGAAAAAGACGTGGGAACGAAAACCTCCTTTTATGGATTCACAGCCTACTCCCTGGTTTCCTCTCTTCAGATCTTGGGACACAGAGGGTTCAACAACATCCCACGGGAAAAAGTAAGTGAGGTCTCTGCTGTGTGCATTCACAGCTTTGACAGGATGCTGTTTGTCTGTGGCCTTCAGTTCTGCTCTTGCCATGAGGAGSAAAGGAGCTGAGCCAGCCCTTTAGCATTACCCTCAGTGAAGGAACCTGCACTTGGCTCAGAGGGAGTGTGTCAGTGCCACCCCAGCCTTGTGGCATGTAGAAGGAGCTGCACACCAGATGTGATCTCCATTCTGCCACTGTAGGCTAGTTGAGTGCTGCAGACTGAAGATGTGTGTCCAAGAAACTCAGTGAGATGAGATGTCTGCTTGCATTTTGTTTTACAGTTCACTAATGCTYACTTGTTTTCTTAGCATGTCAGGTACATTCACTTCCTGGAGGGAGCAAGAGACTATGAGTGGCTGAAAGCTCTTCTGTTCAACGAGAACATCAGGAAAGGATTCTTGAACCTCAGCGGGTAAAACAAACTATGGCTGTCTCCACCCCTCCAGTGGGGAGCTCTGCTGTGCCCTTTCCCTTTTCCCTCTCAACAATGCTCAGCCCTGCAGAGGGCCAGGCCAAGGTAAAACCAGGGTAAAGCCTCCCTCCCCTTGCACCACACTTGCTTGGAGAAGTATCTCATGTCCCCCTCAGCTCTGAGCTCTGCTGTGGCCAATACACCTCCTTCCCAGAGGCAGATGATTTCAATGACGTGTGGCCMGAGTGTGGAGACAGCTTTGTGGCTTTTGGGGATGAACACCAGCTGCTGGTCTGATGCAGCCTGCTGGTGGATGAAGGGCTGGTTTCACCAATTTTTGCCTATACAATAATAAGCTTTTGATATTCCTGTCTCCTGTTGTTGCCTCTCCTTCCTGAACTCTTCCTCTGGATTGCACACAGGCTAAGGAGGCTTTATCATGATCTGGGAAATGCTACCTTCACAGTGTTTATGGTTCTTCTCTTACCACTAAGTGCATCAGGGCTGATCCTTTCTAACTGTGATGAGATGTGTTTGTCCTGAGTCTTCTCATTCCTGTCCTTAGGCAGAGGCCCCGGGATAAATTTGACAAAGATTTCACAATGGACAGATACCTGGTGGTTCACCCTGATTTCCTCAGATACATGAAAAACAGGTGAGCTGGGGCTTGTGTGCTCTAATAGGTTTGTTTTTCCTGGCCAGCACCATCCTTCTCTGTCTCTGGTGTCTCCTCCCATCTCCTTCCCAGTAACCCCAGTTCAGCCACACCAGCAGCCTGGGGATAAGCTTCAGCAGGGTGAACTCAGCTGGAACTCTGGGTGGTGCTGCAGTGGGGTATTAGCTGTGGGTAAACATCCAGAATCTGTGAGCTGGAGAAACAGCAGCCATCAGAAGTTTGGTTTTCTGCATCCACAAGAGGCCCAGAGTCAATTGCAACTCAAGGTGTAGGAAGAGTGTTGCTCAAGTGCCAGAAGAGTTGATCTCTAGTTTAGGACCAGCCTTTCATGTTGCCCATTGCTAAGCACCTTGGAGGAAGGCTCTGTAACAGACTTTCTTTCCAAAGATTCCTTCTAGACTGGGGAGGTTGGCTGTGCCCTCGAGCACGACAACAAGCCCTTCTTCAGCAYGCCCTTTGCCTGGCCTGGCTGCTGCYCYTCTGTGCCTCTCCAGCCCTTTTCACAYGCCTGCTGGTCATGGTCACTGTGGGATGTGCCCTTTGTGGGTCACACATGACCAAGAGAGATAAGAACAGGAGTTCTGTTGTGCTCTGCTTTGGCTGCCTTTACCCTTCAGTCTCCTTGAGAGCTGCTGCCTTCCCTGAGAGCAGATGGCCGGCACTCCCTGCCYGCTCTGCTGTTCCCCCTCCGACTTGGGTCCTTTCCAAGGCCAAGAGGACTCCATGCTATTTTTTTCCCAGTGTTTACTCCTATTTTCCTAACAACTCCTGGCATGATCACAGCTCCTGGCAGGTTTTGTGATGCTCCTCTGCATCTTCCCTATGTCTTGTTTCACTCTTAGATGTGTTCAGGGAGCAGGATATACCAGGGAGTTTCTAAGCATTTCTGCACCCCAAGGCAAAGGACAGATCTAAGAGCAGTGGGCTTTAACCTATGAAATCCTTTAATCCATCCCCTCCTTATCCCCACTGCCTCAAGACCTACCACTTCCATAAAGCTGGGCTTAGGTTGCAGTGCAGGTGATGGAGAGTTCTGGGCATACTCATGGCTTTTCTGAAATTCCTCATATGGCCCCAGGCTGCTGCAAGGAGAGAAGATGCCACATGAGCCACAGGGAGCAAGGTGTACCCTGCTTGAAACACCACACCCAGCAMCTGCTCAGTGCTTTCTTCTCTCCTGCTGCAGGTTTTTAAAATCTAAAAATCTGGAAAAGCACTACTGGAGGCTGTACAGACCCACAACAGGGGCCTTCCTGCTGCTGACTGCCCTCCATCTCTGTGACCGGGTAAGGGCACACTGATTCTTGCACCCAGAACTGGCTGGAAGTGGGAACGGGGTAGAGTGGAGAGCAGGGATGGCTGCTATCTGCCTTGAGAATATATGGGCTCATGTCAGCTGAGGAGGAGCAGATTGAAGATGAGGAATAGCCCCAAAATAGCTCCCTTAGATGTTGGGAAGCCTGTTGTGACCTAGAGCTCCCAGGGAGTCAGGGTGGGGACACAGGATCTCTGGAGGCAGTGCACACAGTCTGGTCCTTCTGGATCCCTATGCAGGGTCACCAGAGGAGCCCCCACTGGCATCTGTGTCCTGTGCTCACTCCCTGTTTGGGAGCTGTGTCCTGTGCTCACTCCCTGTTTGGGAGCTGTGTCCTGTGTTTCAGCCATTCCCTCCATCCCTGGTACCCCTGCCCAGTGAGCCCTGCATCTTTCCCAGGTCAGTGCCTACGGCTACATCACAGAGGGGCACGAGAGGTACTCGGATCACTACTACGACAAGGAGCGGAAACGTCTGGTTTTCTACATTAACCATGACTTCAACCTGGAGAAGCAGGTGTGGAAAAGGCTTCATGATGAGAATATCATGAAGCTTTACCAGAGATCCTGACTGTGTGAGCCATTGCTTGGGAAATCTCAACAACACYTCACTGGAAATGGAAGAGGACCAGCAGAGCCAAGGTTAGCTCTGGACTGCCAGGCACATTTCATCCCCACAGACACTTCCCTCCTTCAGCACGTCTGTTATTTCACAGCATTTCAACAAATGTGTGAACGCTGCAGACCCACAGACCAGCAAGAAAATGCAGCGTGCCAACAAAGTCCCAGCTGGCTGTGCTGCAAGACTCTTGCTGGTTGTTGTAGGCACGGGTATTAGGAGAGCAGAATCCAGGATGGACATGGTCCAGTCTCCTTTATTTATTCCAGGTTTTCTCTCTTTGCAAGGAGRTGGTGCTCAGGCTGAGGCTATTTCTTTTCTGGGTGGATCCTCTCCATTAGCAGTACCCATTTTGGAGCTGGGTATTATCTAAACAAGCTCYCTGAGGAGTTGGAATGGATGGAGGTGGTCCTGTCTCAGGTTGACTTAATTTCTGTGGGGCCTGCTKGTACTCTGCTCTCTGCAGATAAAAAGGATGGACTGACACTTTCATATGAGTAATATGAGAGAGAACGAGTTTTTCTTCTGCTCCCCAGTGTGGCCTTGTTGTGACACTTCCAAAGGAGCACTGCCATCAAGCCAAGGGCAGGTAACTGCTCTCCATGTGGAGACAGACCTGCTGTACCTGGTGACTCTTGCTCCAGGGATTCCCTGGCTGCACAAAATGTGAATTTTTTTGCATGGACCTGATGTGCCAAGTCCTTGCGTAGCTGGACTTTGTCATGCTTGGCTCCCAGCTGTGCCCAGAGCACTGTGTTTGTCCCCTTGCCAGGAGAGGTGGAACTCTCCAAGTGCAGGGATGGGTGCTATGTGTCCTCACTGCTGGCTGAAGTGCCTGTGCCCCATGGTGCTGGGTGGGACAAAATTGCAGCCAGCAACCTGGAGTGAGTGTGTTGACCTCCTGGAAGGGGTTTTGTGAGCAAAATAAATGGTACTACTTTGGCYAAGCTGATCTTTCACTGCAGCCTCGTGGGTTGTGGTTATTTAGTGTGCCCAGAAGTGATGTTTTAAAGGCTGAGATACAGCAGGTGACAAAGTTTGGAAAGGGTGGGACTGAGGGGTAGTGAAACTACCTCCACCTGAAGGAGCTCTGCAGCTTGTATGGACACATCTGGGCATCCCCTGCTTCTCATCTTGCTGTAGGACAGGGATCAGCACTGTCCAAACACCTCCCTCARGAACTGGGTGAACACCTGGCGAGTCTGTCCCTGTCCCAGCAACTGCTCTCCAAGAATACCAGATGCTCAAGGCAAATGCATGAAGGGCTGGATGTTTCCCCCATGACACCATGCAGGCAAAAAGCCACTTCCAGTGTCCAGTGCATCTCCCTGGGGTTAACCATTTGTGCTCTCGATGAACCTACTATGGTTGTGAGTGTTTTTCCATTTCTGCAGCATTTTTGTTGGGGGCAGCAGCGTTTCCAGGGACTCCCTGGGCTCCAAGGAAGGCATTTCAGCTGGGACTGTCAGCAGGGTTTGTCAGGCTTGATTTCCTTTGTCCTTTTTCCTTGTGCTACAGAGAGGCCAGGCAGTTTCTCATGTCTCACTGATCTTGTTTGTGAGGGACAACCCCCCACACTGAAAATCTAAATGCAGAATTCAGCTTCTCTGGAGAGGGTGTGGCCTGTGCCTGCCTGCTCTGCCCATACAAGCCTGCAGTGTCCATGGGAGCAGGGACTTGTCCAAAATGCACTGTGCCTCTGCTGGGAATGATGTATCCCTGTGGGAACACCAGGCCAATATGGATTCACGGGCTTTGGAGCGGACCAGAAATCCTTCCTGGGCAGCAAAGAGGGAAGCCTGTTGGAGGTCCCAATCCAGAGCTGATGGAGGAGAAACTCCTGCACCCAGGAGCTGTGAACGTGCTGGAGGTCTCAGCCCCTCATGGTGGCTGTGTCCCCTGTCCCCAGGCCCTGCAGGCTCTCCCAGATGGGCTGTGGGTGGGCAGCCAGGCAGTTTTGTTCCTTGCCTGTCCCTCAGGCCATACCACATTGCTGAGGGTTGCTTAGTGACCAGCTCCACCGGGTATTCTTCCTGCCTGAATGGGGCTTTTCTCTTGCAGAGAAGTTGGAAGAAATTTCTCTTAGACCTTTCCCTTCCCCCTCCCTCCTCTTTTGTCTCCCTCTSCTCTGGGAAGCACGAAGGGGCTGAGTCCCACTGAGCAAGGATTCCCCAGTGGGTGAGGAGGCTTTAGGGAGGGGCTGGCAGCCCCCAGCCCACGCTTTTCCCCAGTGCGGAGGCTTCCCAGAGTCAAGGGAAGGAAACTTCCCAGGAGGCTTTTTCCACCAGCACAGCCTGTTCCCTGTTCCCTTCAGGCTTTTCCCTCAACACAGCTGGCAGAGTTTGATGTTATCAAGGGTAATCYTGGTTGGAAGAAGAGCCTTTGCTGTGGTCTGGAGTTTCCCAGCAAGCTCAAAGCCACATCCTTTCTAATCCCAGGAAAGCGATTCTGACTTGATAGTTGCCCTCACCTCCTCACTTTGCTCCAAGACATGCCATCCCACTGTGGGCTGGCTGAGGTGTGGCACACACCTGCACACATTCCCTGGAGCACCAATCCAGCTGTGCCTCACCAGAGCCACCTGCTCTTGTGGCATCGGGTCTGGAGTGGCCACAGGAAGCTGGGCAGGGCTGGAGGCGGCATTTTCCGGCCAATTTGCAGCCTGGCACAAACCAGTGGAATGCAGCCTGTGGGGAGCAGCTACAGCTGGAGCACTCTAAGCAAGAGCCAGGTTTCAGGGCTGCTGGGCAAGCTCCCAGCTGGGTGAGTGTCCCAGGGTGAAAGCAGCACTGCCGGGCTGTGCCAGAGTAGCCCCAGCCTGCTCAGTGTCACTGCTCCGAGCCGGTGCCATGGTTCAGGGCCACGCCAAAATCCGATCTCCACGGCTGGCAGGGCAGCGAGCTTGTCCCTGTGCCACCAGGTGGCAGCTCCTGTTCAGGGTCCTGTGCCGGCTCTGGCACCGTGTCCAGGTGCTGTGCACAGCTCTGTGCCTGCCCAGGGGCTCCCTGGGCCATGGAGGGACACACGGAGCAGAGGTTTGRTGCCTCAYGGCCACAARGTGTGTGCAAAKTGTGGCCTCTGCTCCTGSARCATGGCACGGAGCTGAAGGCAGCAYGGGCAGAGGGCTGAGGGTGGCATCAGGTCTGACATCCTGAGGGATGCACAGACACAGCGACTCCTCTCCTGCACGGACACGACACCCAGCGCCAGCGCCCAGTGGATGCCCCACTGCCAGCCAGGACCTCTGGGGCTGCAGGATTTAAACTGAGATGTTTGATTTGGGGCATAAGTGCATCACTGTGGCTCAGCATGTCCAGAAGCTGCTGTTGTGTCAGCCCTGCTTTTTTTCCAGAGCTCATGGTGAGTACCTTGAACTGTTATTACAGCTGTGCCAGACTCCTCCTGGGCTAAATATTCCCCRCCAGATCACAGAAACCAAAACTACTTGTTGCCCAGAAGCTCTCATGGTGTCACCTTCCTGGCAGGGCTTCTAATATTTTTMTTCCATCTTTGAGTGTGGCTGCTCACCTGTCTAGCAGAAGCAGTGACCACACTCTCCTGCTGTGTTTTCATGATGCTCCTTGACTGGGGATGAGGCAGGAGAAGCAGGCATGGACTTGCTGGGGAACAGGGATGTACCTTGGGGACAAGTGAGTGGTGCAGAGCCCATCTTGTCCCTGCTGCTGGTCACTCTGGCCCTGCTCTCTGGAGCCTGTCTGGGTTTGGCTGCACCAGGAGCAGGGACAACGTGGGCTGTGCACTGTGTCCTGGGGTTTGAGGTCCCTGCTAGAGGTGGCAGCCAACACCAAACCCAGCCAGGAGGGTGCCACTTGCCACTGACGTTGGTGGCATGTCAACACTGTGTCTTTCCTTCCCAGGCAAGAAACTGAGGCACAGAGCAGCCAGAGCCGGAAACCAGTACCCAACCAGTACCCAACTGTTCAGCATGGAGATGCTTCCTCTGGATGTGTTACTCTCAAGCTGCTGTGGCTGACTGGGTGCTGTGGGATGCTGCTCCAGGCCAGCACAAAACGCTCTGTGCTGGGGATTTACTAGGTGCTATTTATGTTCCTCGGTTGCTAGAGGGTTTGGGGCAGTCCTTGGGTGCAGATGGTGGGTTCCCTTTCCTTTCCTCTGCTGTGTGGACCTTCTCCATTTCTTGGGGATGTGGTTGCAGGTAAATCCAGTTGGACCAGAAAAACTACTGATAATAGGGGAGGGAGAACAAGATAAAGAAGCAGCCCATGGCTTTGTTTTGCAAAAAGCAGGTCCTCACCTGCCAGGAACCTTCACCTCCAGGTGCTGGAATAGGGCCCTGCAGGTAAACAGCTCCAGGGGGTGCAGCAGGGCTCCTCTGCCAGGCTTAGCAACAGGACCTTGGGTGCTGCAGGCCTTTCCCAGCTTGGCCTGGCACAGCCCCTGGGGTGGCAAATTCTGGAAAGAGGCTTTCTGAGTCCTGAGGTCATCCCAAGGCTCCCTCCCATGGTAGCCATGCAGTGTCAGATGGGACCACAYAGGTGGGTGGACATGGGGTCACCAACCCACACTCAAACACGTTGTCCCCTCTCCCCAGCCCTGGGGACAGAGCCTGGTTTGACCCCATGGACATGTGGATTCGAGCAGAGCTCAGGAACTGGCTGCAGGCAGGGCAGGATCAGTCACATCTGCTCCAGACCCAGCAAGAAGGGGAATGCAGCAGTTTGCATTGACACCCTGATTTCTCAGAAAGGCTTCCCATCCCTACACCCCTCCAGAGCATAGCCCAGGGCCTCATGCCAGTGGAGAGGGGATGGCCTTTGAACTGTGTGTTTGGCTTATCTGAGCCCCGGTCCAGGGCTGCCCGAGGGCTCTGCCATGTGCAGGCAGCTGCGATAAGAGCCGGGTTGGGCCAGCAGGGCCACGGGGAGTGAGCCAAYATGAGCCAGCCTAAGCCACATCCTGGCACTGCTTGCGAGGCCCTGACCTGCCACTGCCACCCATGGCACTGCCCCCAAACCTTCCTGCTTTGGGGAAGAGCAKGAGGGGATATAGGATATGTTTCCCTGATGGGCCACATTCTGCCCCCCTGGCACAAAGATCACAGAATCACAGAACCAATTTTCTTGGAAAAGGCCTGTGAGACATTGATTCCAATTTTTGACTGCACACCACCTTGCCAACTAGACCATGGCAGTGAGTGCCACATGCAGTCTTTCCTTAAACGCCTCCAGGGACGGGGACTCCACCACTGCTCTGGGCAGCCCATTCCAATGCCTGACAACCCCTTCTGTGAAGAAATTCCTCCTAATGTCCAACCTAAACCTCCCCTGGCACAGCTTAATGCCATGCCCTCTCATCACATCACTGGTTGTCGGGGAGAAGAGGCCAGTCCCCACACTCTCCTGTCAGGAGTTGTGGAGGTTATCCCTGTACCTCCTCTTTGCCAGCCTAAACAACGCCAGCTCCCTCAGCTTCTATAAGATCTGTGTTCCAGACCCTTCACCAGTTTCTCTGAGCAGGGCAAACCAGTTTTGCTGCACAGCTGCACCCCTGAGCCCCTTTCCCCACCAGCAGCATGGTGGGGTGGGCAGGGCAGAGGGGCAGAGCACAGCCCAGAGCATCTCTGGTCCCGCAGCCGAACGCAGCCACCACCCTGCTGTCACCCCATCTCCAGCCATCCTCTGTGTCCTCATTCCCCGATTATGGTTGTCGTAACACCTACACATCCAACACAAACCCGAGCAGAGAGTCAGGGAGCATCCCCAGCCTGACCCCGTTTCCCCGGGGCGGGGAGCCTGGCGAGCGGAGCTCCGGCCGAGCTGCTCCCGCTGCCCTCCCTGCCCCAGCGGGCAGGGGCCGTGCGTCAGCCTCCCGGGACATCTGCTGATGAATTTTTCATGCTGCCACGGCCRTGCCTCTGCAGGCAGCCATATGGCCCCGCGTTCTCCAGGGGGTGACACAGCCACCCGCTCTGGCCCCGCTCTACGTTTCAGTGACGTGCTCCATGAGCAGATTTTTGGCACTTTCTTAAATGCACCTCTGACCCGTGCTTAATGAATTTGGATATAGAAATCCTCCAGGAGATTTTTGGAGATCTCATTCTCCCACCTGCACAGTTCATCATGGCAAAGACCATGAGATTTTCCTTCACCAGCCTGTGGCCGGCAGCCAGCTGGTGCAAAATGTGTTTATTCTCCTCTCGTGCTCTCTAGCCATGAGGAGGGATTGGGKTCTGTTTCCAAGAAGTAATCACTGGAATAAAAAGCCGAGGCTAAAAATGATACTTGCTGGTTTTCATTGTAATTTCTTTTATGTTCTTTTCCTAATCTTTTTTTTGGCAACTACCATCCTAAAAGGTTTTTCACACTTATTTAACTTCTAAATTAAGCACCACTTAATTTTGGGGCATAGTCCAAAATGCATTGTAGCACAAAACAAGTAGAGCAGATGAAGAACTGTGCATCTCATTTTCACCCCGCTGAAAATAAAACCAACAGTAGAAAACCATATATTATGGAAACAGAGAGATTTGAAGAAACCAGCTCCTCCAGCCCTTGAAGCTGCCACTCCACCRGCATTTGCATGATTGGGCCATAAATGTTTCCAAATGGCAAAATCCTGACTTTCCTCAGGTCACTTCCTCTGGACCATTGGTCATCCATCTGCAGCCAAGCCTTGCTGTGTCCCTTGTGACTTACTCGAGCAGTTGGTAATAATTAGCTGYGGTTAACGAAGGCCAGAGTCAAGAGCACGTGAGGCAAGGCACCGGATCGCAGGGAGCGAATCCAGCGGGTCAGAGCAAACAAGGCAGACCCTGAATCATGCTCAGTGGGGACAGCTCCAGGCTGGGGGACCTCTGAGCAGGACCCCAGACTCTTCACCACACTCTGCTGGCTCTGAGTCTTCCAGACACTGCCAGTACCCCTGAGGGCTGGGAGCAGCCTTTAGTGAGAGAGGCAAAAAGCGTAAAATCCCTCCATCGATGTACTCCCCTTTCTCTGAGCTGCCTTTTGCCACTGGGGTACATGTGACTCCCTCTTTCTGCCTGTCCTTTTGCAGCTTTTGCTCTGGCTGAGATTTATTTAGGCTTGATTTCATCCCTCTGCATCCAAGTGCTGATGGTCTGTCCTGTCCTTCCAGCTTCTTGCCTGTTCTCTCCTTCCTTGAGACAACTGTGCCCAGCCAACCTTCCTGCCACTGCTCCCTGTGCCCTGCAGGGATGGTCCCCTGCACRTTTTCTTTAAAACCAGCCTGCCCACCATCCCTTCGTGGTATCCCAGGTCCAGCATCCTGTGTCCTGGCGGGATGAGGCCAGTGCTGACACCACTGCCACCCTCAGACCTGCTCCTGTGTTCACCACAGCCTGGGCACTTCATGGATGCCAAGGCAGTGCCAGCCCCACACTGCCAAAACTCCCAGAGGACCRGGGCTGGCAGTGGAGTGATCTGGAGTGATGGAAACAAGTGGAGATTGRAGCAAACTCCTGTTAAAATGGGTTTTGTTTGGAACAAGAAGCATCATTGCAAACATGCCTGGGCAGACTGGAAAGGAAACGGGGAGTGGTTGGATCCGAGGGRATAAAGGAGTGTTGGGGAAAATGCAGCTGTGAGTACACCTGGGGTGACCAGTGGGATTCAGGAACAGGGATGGGGTTTGGCCCCACATTTGGGGCTGAAAAATGAAACAGGGTATTTGTGTAGGGGCTGGAGCTGGGTGACCCTGGAAAAACACCTGAGTGCTCAGGGAGCCACGGGCACAGGGTTTGGATGGAGCAGGGCTCACCACCGTGCTGCTCCCCGAGTCTGGTGACTTCCTAAAAATCCAACCCCCMAAATCCATACAGCTCAACTGAAAAGGCTTGTTTGCCTGCCGAGTCCCTTCCCCCGCTGCAACAAACATTTTGGTATGCATATCCTTCAGTTCACAGGCTGGTTCTTTCGGAGTCGAACTAAAATAACACCGAGATATTCTTACAAAAAAGAAACTGGAACACATCCTCTCCGAAAATACCAAAATAATTCATGCAATTTTTCTCCCAAACCTGGTTTTCGTTTTCCTCGACCCAAACTCTTTGTCGAACTTGCCACAAAGCCCCGAACTGTTTTGTTTGCTGCAAACACAATTGCGGGTGGGAGATCTGTTTAGCCAAAACGTGGCCGGGGACTCGGGGGCAGCACCCCATGAGTGTCCCTCTTCCTCCTTAGTGGCAGAACCCCACCAAGGTCCCCCTTGTCCCTTTTCCCCCGAATTTGCTCCCTCCTGGCGGGTTCGCCGGCTGGCTGCGGGTACGTGACAMGGTGCTGCTATCGGGCACCCAAAGGTGAGCGTTCGTTTCCACTTCAGAGCCTGCAGTTTCTGATAAGCATAAAATACCCCGGACACGMTCGGGGGTGGCACCGTGGGGCCCCCGGGTGTCCGTGTGGGTGCAGCCGCCGGTGAACAGCACGTGTTTGAGTCAGACAAGAAAGTTACAGAAAGGGGAACCCTTTTTATGAGCTGTGGGTGGGTTGCACGAAAAGGAGGCAAAAAAAAAAAAAAGGATAAAAACGAAAATCGCAGTTCCCTTCTGGTCTGGGTAAATGTTTAATCCCCAGCTCGGAGAAAAAAAGCAGCTCAAAAGTGCTTTTTTTCTCAGCAAGTCTGAACCAGTCAGCCTGGTGCCTCCTCCCTCCGGCTCACACCCTCCCTCCCACCGCTCCGGAGGAATATCCCAGCCTGCTCCCAAGTGCAGCTGGGCACCGGGGCAGCTCGGAGCCAGCCCACGGCGGTGTCCGCGCCCACCGGGCTGCGAGAGGAGCGGCGCCGGGAAGTTTGTGTGCCGGGGCCGGCAGCCGCGCTCCCGCTCTCCTGCCAGGCTGCAGTGGTTGAAGTGSCCGGGATGGGGTCCCCGCACTGGAAAAGGCTCTGCCTTTTGCTCATGGCAGGTTTAACATCCTCTCTGCTCCTCTATAGTCACTACTACGCTACGATGGGGGCGCCCAGCAGCCAGAGGATCATAGCCAGGTAAATGGGGACAGGGATGGGGAGCGGGGTGGCAGGCAGGGATGTGCAAATCCAGCATGAGATACCGTGCGGTGCGATGGGGATGGGGAATCGGGGTGCCGGTGTGGTCCCCTTGGGGCGGGTTATCCCTGCTCTGTCCCCGGCCCTCGGCTGGTTTGGAAAATGTGCTCGCAGCGGGCTCTGCCCGCACTCTGAGGAGTCCTGGGCACCGGCTCCTGCCCACGGCCCCCAGCCGACCCTAGAGCTGCCCAGAGCGGGACCCCAGGGCCGTGGGGGTCTCCAGGGGTCCCCGCGTGGGTTCAGCCCATCACAGTGCAAAGAAACCATTGCAGAGTCCAGGGATGTCTGAGGGAGAGGATCAAACCCGCTTCAGCCGCCGGCCAGAGCGCCGCGTGTTCCCGCCGGGCTGGTGCAGGATCGCAGCCGGCTGATTGTCCTGGGGAGGTTTGAGCCCCAAGGAGCTGCACCGACCCCCCAGAGCAGAGGCAGGGCACGGCTGCCCCGGTCCCCGATCCCCCGGGCTGTCCCGATCCCGTATTTCCCGGGCTGTCCCGGTCCCCGATCCCCCGCGCTGTCCCGGTCCCGTATTTCCCGGGCTGTCCCGGTCCCCGATCCCCCGGGCTGTCCCGATCCCGTATTTCCCGGGCTGCCCCGGTTCTGGATCCCCCGGGCTGCCCCCACCTCTCGCAAGCTCTCCGGGCTGCAGCGTTTTCCAAACTCCGGCAATTTGCAACTTCCCCTTTGTCTGCCTTCCCTGCATGCTCCAAACCTCGCGAAGCCMCTTCTGAGCCTCCCCCGAGCCAGGCAGGGGTTCTGGGGTGCCCCAGGGAGAGCGGATGAGCGGGCAGGGGAGGGAGCCCGCACAGCGCTTGGGCTSCGGGAGCAGCTGCCCTGTCCCCTGCGAGCATCAGGTGATGAGCCAGGAGAGCGCTGTGGGTGTCCCTCACCTCCTCTTGGGYGTTTTTGGGTGCCTGGATGTCACCCAGGAATGGGGGATGCTGTGGGGACCGGAACGGATCCTGCACACAGGGTGACATTTGCTGTGGGATTTGCTGGGGATGCAGCTGGCTGGACTGCCCTGAGGTTCACACCTTCTCTCTTCCCCAGCTGGGAGCTCTCCTTGCCTGATGCCATCCTGCCCAAGGCAGAGATCCCCTCTCTGCCAGGCTGGTGGATCAGGGTTTGGCTGTTCCCACCCTCCCCGTGCCCGGTGCGCAGCGGTGCCGGAGCCGGTGTTACACGGAACTGCTCAGGGCACTCACAGTTGGGGTGTGGAGCAGCTCCCCATAAAGAGTTTTATGTTCATGAGAAGGGAAACTGGAGCCCGTGAGGGCAGCAGAATGTGCCCAAGGAGCACAGTGGAGCTGGGAATGGAAACCAGCCGTGCTTGGCACAGGGTGTGAGAGCAGGGTGTGCAGGAAAGCCATGGGATGGAAGCAGGGAGCAGGTTCCTCCAGCACATGGCAGGCTGTCACTGCCTTACCCTGCCTGGACCTGCCACAGCCCCACGTCACCTTCCTTGGAAGGCAGCCCAGGCTCTGGCCCCTTGACCGATGGGACCAAGGGTCAGCTTGTCCAGCCCCMAAGAGGGGCCCTGGGTGAGGTAATGTGGAGCTGACCTGTGCACCAAAACTCTCCTGGACTCCCCTCTTGACTTGAATTTAATTCCTACTGCTAAACCCAAACCACACCATGGCTGATGGCTCCGATTGCAAACACGGCACCCCATGAGTGCAGCTCGTCCCCACGGAGCTGTGTCCCTGCAGGGATCGGTGCTGCCCTGCTGCTGGTGAAGGGCTGAGTCCGGAGCTGGCCCTGGGCTGGGGGCATTCACACAGCTGCCATCACAGAGCTCCCTCCCTGCTGCACCAGCGGGGACAGCAGGGCCAGAGTCCTCACCTGTGGGTGCAGGTGGCTCTGTCTGTGTGAGCGGTGTCTCCATGCAGAGCTGCAGGGGGACAAAGGCAGTCAGGAGGAAGCTGATGCTCTGATGGATGGTGGTTGCTGCCAGCACCCAGTCAGCCCAGGACCAGATCCCCACAGCAATCCTGAGTCCACCTCCAGCTCGGCACAAAGCTGGTGGCCCTGTGGAAATGGGCAAAGTGCCCTGGTCCCTGCAGAGCCAGCCAGGCAAGGATGGAGGGAGCCAAATGCCCCAAGCCCCTGGGGTTCAGCTGGGYACAGCCCTGTCCTGGTGCCTGTCCATCCCCCCAAACCCCACTGGTGAGGTGTTTGGCTCCACTCATGGTTTTATTATTGGGGAGAGTGGATGAGCATGGAGCTCTGCCCAGCCTCGCTGTGCCACTCCAGCCCTGCACCAGGGAAAGAAGCGTTCTGGAGCTCAGCCCTGCATGGTGAGATGGAGCAAGAGCGGGTTCTTGTTGCTGTTTTGGCTCCCTTGGATGTCTCTGTGGGGCCCTGGGAGTATTTGCTCAAGATAAGGCTGGAGTTTGTGCTCACAACACTCACACAAAGCGTTATCTTCCGGAAATGAGGGATGGCCATGGACCAGGAACGTCATATTTGTGAATGTCACAGTGGTGAGGGAGCGCACCCAGGCTTGGCCAGCTCTGCTGCCACCGCCGGTGCCCGGGCAGTCACAGCCACTCCTCCCAAAGCCCCATTGTGCATCGCTGGGTCTCGGGCAGGGTTGTCATCTTCTGAGTCAACCAAGCAGCACGAGGTCCTTCACCACATCCTGGCAGGTGACGTCAAAGCGCTTGGCTCCTCATCACGCTGCTGTCTGGTGGGGGGCCAGCTGCCCCACACCCTTCCCGGCAGGGTTTGGGCAGCAGCATTGCTGGGGAGCTGGCTCCAGCACCCACAGCTGGCAAGCAAGTGCAGGGAGGTGCTGGCACCRATTTATCGGTTCAGCACAAAACGATGAGCAGGTGCCACCCACTGTGTCCGGCCATGGGTGGAGGCGAGGCCCAGSTCCCGTGGAAGGTCAGTGGGAGCCAGGCTGCCTGTGCCCACCTCCCTCCATCCTGGGCACAGTCAGGCCGAGCCCCCTGGGCTCCCACAGCATCCCTGCAGCTCAGAAAATAGCACAGCACCCTCCCAGTGCCACTGCTCAGGGCTTTGCCTTGTCCTGCAGGCACTGGGCTGAGCCAGGGGAGGGAGAGGGAAGAAATGAGAGCGGGAGAGCTTGGAGAGCTGAGGAGGGACTGGGTGGGCAGAGCGGTGCCCCTGGGGCTGGTGAGCCTGAAGGGAAGGGCTGGGAGGTGGTGGGGCTGGGCAAAGCTGTTTGGGTACAGCTCAAGCCTGGGTGTGGTGGTTGAAGGTAATGGTCTCAGGGTTTGGTGTGGGTGCATCTCTCTGGCCAGAAAAGGGGTGGGTGGCCAACCCAGGGGCTGCACACGGGGAGCTCAGTAGTTTACAGG
This sequence comes from Malurus melanocephalus, assembly GCF_030028575.1. Classification (NCBI taxonomy): domain Eukaryota; kingdom Metazoa; phylum Chordata; class Aves; order Passeriformes; family Maluridae; genus Malurus; species Malurus melanocephalus. The sequence continues at coordinate 214,779 of NW_026623613.1, forward strand.
AGCCAGCTCTGGGGTCGGAGCAGGGAAGTTTCTCCAGTCCCTGGGCCATGGGCTGGGTGGTGGAGGTGTTGATAAGCTCTGCTGGTGAGGCACACGGGCTGGGGATCGCCTGCACTGTGCGATGGAGGCACTGTGGGGCTGGGGAGGCTCTGGGCTGAGCTCCCTGCACTGGGGTGAGCCCACACTGCACCCAGAGCTCCTGGCTGAGAGAGGGCTTTGCTCTGGAGGGTGTGCTGTTGTACCTGGGCTCAAAGGGCAGCTCCCCATGCAGCCCCCAGGTCTGGTGCAGCCTTTGATGGCCTCGCCCTTGCTGCATGCAGATCCTGGGGACACCAAGGCAAGACACAGATTTGGTTTAAAGGCTGCCCTGCTCTGCTGGGGCTCAGCCTCCCACACCCTCAGCACCCCCTCCCAGGGGCTGGCAGTGCTGGGATGGTGCAGGGAAGGTGCTGGGACTAAAGCCTGCTCAGCACTGCCTGCTCGTCCACATCTGGGATGCTCCAGCCCCAGTGCCAGCCCCCAGCCAGGGCACTGGGCTGTGCCTCCCTGTCCTGCTGTGCCCCCAGAGTGGCACGGAGCGGGGTTTGGGTGGCAAAGGGGTCTGGATCTGCTCCCGGGCAGGGCTGTGAGCACTGTGGGTGTTGACAGGACCATGGCAGGACAGAAACCCAACGCCCGCTGTGCCCCTGTGCCAGGCAGTGTCGTGCCAGAGGGAGCTGGAGGGGAAAAGCTGTGCTCCCCACCTGCCTCTACCTGTCCCCAGGCTCCCAGGCACAGATCCCATAACAAGGAGCCCTTGTCTCCTCCACAATAGCCCGTTCTGGCCGCAGCACCTGCCGGCTGGGCTGGCGGGCGGGGCCGGGGGGCTCTGAAGGGCCTTTCTGTGCGGGGATGAATGGGAGCCTGTTCCCCTCCGGTGGGCTCCCACCTCCTGCTCGCCAGGCTGCCACCCTGCCCACCCCCTGCCCCGTGCCCCCCGGGGGCTGGGTCAGCTCAGCCTGGCCCCGTGGGGCTCAGGGCACCCCAAATTGTTTGGGGTGGGCAGCCCCTGGTCCTAATAAAGGATCAGGGCATGCCCCAGCTGCCCCCATGGCAGAGGGGGTCCCATGCCCCCCGTGCACCCTGAGAGCTTCCAAACCCCAGTTGCTGATCATTTCTCCAGTGCAACAACTGAATGTGTCCTGCTGGCCTGGCCTGCTTTTTTACCAGCCCAGATCTCGGCCTCAGGAATGGTGGAAAAAGCCAGGGAGTCCTCAGCAGCATTCCCCAAAGGCTAAAGGCTGGGCTGGGTGTAGATTTTGGTGTGAGGGAGTCCTGGAGGTGGGACCCACCAGGTTTATGGATGCACAAACCGTGTATTTTGCAAATCCACTCACAGATGGAGGTGGGTGGGCACAAGCAGTGATGGAGGGAGGCAAATGGAGGGGTCATGGTCGTGCCCTGCAGCTCTCACAGTCAGAGTGCTCAGTGTTTCTGTCTCCTCCCAGCCTGCTGCAGCCGGAGCCGCTGGTCCTGGCTGCCTCGGGGACRTCACACAGAGCTGGCAGCCGCAGGTGGGCTCTCGGAGGCAACTTGGACAGGTAAGGAGGGAAGATATTCCGCCATCCTGGGAGGAGCTGGGAGCCCCTTGCCTGCTGTGGGATTCCCCAATGCCCAAGAGATGGATTTTTAACTCTGCTGTATGTTTTCCCCATCCCAGTGGGAATTCCTTCAAGCCCTCTGCCGAGCTGGAGGAGCCGGAGCCCAGCGGGAAGCAGGTAACCATTGGCACAGCACAGTGATGTCCGTGCTGCCTCTCTGTGCTGGGCTGTGGTGGTTGAAGGGCTCTGTGGGGAGGCTGAGGAGGTGCAGCATCCTTTGCAAGGGGTTTGTGGAGGAGCAGCCTTGTCCATCCACACGAGCTGTTCTCCCCAGGCCTCCCTGCTGCCATTCCCCAGTGTGGAAGAATTCCCCAGCAGCATCCACTCCCTCCAGCCYTGTGACTCCTGGGCTGGAGTCTTGTAGAGATGAACCCAGGCTCTCTGGGGGCTGTTCCTGTTCTGTTCTCACAGAGCAGAGCCTTTAATGGGGTGCCCACACCCAAAGGTTCAACACCTTTCATGCTCTCAGGTGGCTCTGTAAGCCCTGGTTCTCCCAGCCCTGCCCAGCTGGGTGCCAAAGGCTCTTTGGCAGCAGCAAACCCAGGCATGAGGCAGTGCCCTGCCTGATGACCCCGCAGAACATGTGATGGACAAGGACATTTCTGTCCCTGGGTTTGTCCTCCCCTTGGTGCCTGCTGAGGGGTGGAGGTATCAGAGACTGAGCAGGGATTCTCCTTCCTCCCTCCCAGCCCAGCCCCTGCCTGCACTCAGTGATGGCCAGAGCAAAGGCTGACCCCAAATTTCGGGAGATCTTCCGCTTYGACACCCCTGTGCTGATGTGGGACCAGCACTTCACCCTGGAGACCTGGAACAGGCTGAAGGCACGGCACGTCCCCTAYGGCTGGCAAGGCTTGTCCCTCGCAGGTACCGACCCAGCTGGGATGTGGGGCAGCCTGAGGGAGCCCAGCAGAAGGGGACTGGAGATGTGGGATAGGCAGAGGAACCCTGCAGAGGAGCCAGGGACCTTCATCTCTTCCCACCCCACCTCCCAGGGCACAGGGTGGAGGCCACAGCTTTGCAAACGCCCCTTGCTGCATCTTGTGACATTTTCCCTGAATAAAAGCTCCAGTGTGTCCGTGATTATTAACTGGCGCCGGAGCAGCTCAGACAACCCTCTCCATTGTTGTGCACCGAGATTGTTTCCCTTCCCACCCCAAACCCACTCTCTGTTCTCCCCGGCAGCCACCGGATTCGATCCCTGGGCTGGGAAGTGCTGGGAATGGCGAGGGGGAGAGAAGCAGAGGCAGTTGCAAAGAGACATTGTCAGGAGGGGACGTGGCCAGCACAGGCAGCAGCATTGGCAGGGCTGGGCTGGAAATGTCTGGCTGCATCCCTGTGCCTTGCACAGCCTTGAGTGRCTGCAGGGGTAGGAACATGGGAGATACACGGAGGTGACACCAATGGCCCACCTGCAGACACTCTCCTGCACGGGGATGGTGTTGAGTTTTCTTGTGTGCAGCTCCTGGCTGTGCTCTGCAAGCCCTATGCGTGCTTGACATGCTGACGGGGTGGACACACAGCTTTCCCCACTGACCGGTGCCATCTGCTCCGTTCCAGTGGTGGGCAGCACCCTCCGGCTCCTCAACAGCTCGGCCAACCGGCACCTGTGGGACAGAGCCGCCTTCCCCGGGCGCTGCATCCGCTGCGCCGTGGTGGGTAATGGTGGCATCCTCAACGGCTCACGGCAGGGCCGGGCCATCGACAGCCACGACCTGGTGTTCAGGTGAGCAGGAATGCAAGGTGGGATGGGGCTGTGGGTGCTGGGGATGTGCCAGCCCCTGACACGGGTCCTGTGCTTTCCCCGCAGGCTCAACGGGGCCGTGATCAAAGGCTTCGAGGAGGATGTCGGGACCAAGGTCTCCTTCTACGGCTTCACGGTGAACACCATGAAGAATTCCCTCATCGCCTACGAGGAGTACGGCTTCACCCGCATCCCCCAGGGCAAGGTGAGACCACGAGGGTTTTCTAGGGAGGTGATCCCAAATTGTCCCTTCAGCTTTGGCTCCCAGACCTTCTCCCCATCTCAGGAGCCCTCAGTCTCTGCCTGSTGGCATGGGTAATGCCCTTAAACACCCTCCAATGCCATGTCTGTGTYCCTGCTGCAGGACCTGAAGTACATCTTCATCCCCTCGGATGTCCGTGACTATCTCATGCTGAGATCAGCCATCCAGGGCAGCCCAGTGCCCGAGGGCTCGGACAAGGGWGATGAGTGAGTAGCTCCCCGAGATCCCCCAGCACCCCCAGTGAYGCACGCGTGACTCCTGTCCTCATACCATGGCTTCCCTGTTGGGACAAGGAGCTCCACAACTTGTGTGACAGYTCTGCCCTTCTCCCTGCCCTGCTGCAGGCCACACAAGTATTTTGGACAGGAGGCCTCTGCAGAGAAGTTCAAGCTGCTGCATCCAGATTTCCTGCAGTACCTGACAGCAAGGTGAGGGTGGTGAGCACTGTGGCTGCTGCCCAGCTCTGGTCACTCCAGTGCAGACGAGTGGCTGCCCAGTACCAAAGTGCAGTCCCAGTCTTGTCCAGACACTGGAGCYCCCCCTGCCCTGCTGTCTGCACACAAGGCAGAGACATCTCTCCCCTGCCATTCCWGCTCACTGCAGCACAGCTCACATCCCTTCCTACCCCTCCCTGTGCTCACCTTGCTCCCATTCCCCAAAACAAATCACGTTTTGTGATTTGACCTGAGCCTCACATGGTTTGCCGTGTCCCTGCAGGTTCCTGCGGTCAGAGCTCCTCAACACCCAGTATGGCTCCCTGTACATGCCCAGCACTGGCGCCCTCATGCTCCTCACTGCGCTCCACACCTGTGACCAGGTAAGGGGCCACAGGGCAACCATCCCCCTGGGGACAAGGGTGTTCCCCCTTTGGCTGCTGTGGAGCTCCTGGTGACCGTTCCACATGTCCCCTGGCCCTGAAGGGAGTGGTGGTGTTGACAAACCACCCGAGGTGAATCCTTGAGCCCGTCCTTTGCCCACAGGTCAGCGCCTACGGGTTCATCACRGCCAACTACGAGCAGTTCTCAGACCACTACTATGAGGTGGAGAAGAAGCCTCTGGTGTTTTATGCCAACCATGACATGATGCTGGAGGCAGCACTCTGGAGTAGCCTGCACCGYGCAGGGATCATCACCCTCTACCAGCGCTGAGGCCAGGAGCTCGCCCACAGGGGCAAGTCCAAGGACTCCTGTGGCTCTTCTCCTTTTTCCTGAGGGTCACCTTCTCCCTCCCAAGGGCTCTTCCCAGCTGGCCAGCCAACCCAAAAGCAGAGCTGCTGCAACACAGCCAGCAGTGGTGTGAGGGTGACGCTGGTGGAGAAATGTTCATTTCCTYGGGGATCAGTGTGACTGAAAGAGGCCTTTGGGGCACCCAGAAGCGCCACAGCACGTGGCTGTGAGCTGCCAGCCCCACAAACACAGCTGTGGGGCAGCAGTGACCCCGTGGAGAACAGGAGGGGCAGGGTAATGCTGGAAGAGGATGCTGGGAAATGCCCTTCACCTTAAATGCTCATCACCACGGTGGCACCACAGCGGGCAGGATAAATCCCTGCACTGGAGACCAGGTGACAGGAGGTGGCACRTTTGGAGAACTCCTCCCTCCCAGACTGCAGAATGTCCCAGCTCCAGGCAGCTGCATATGGATGTGTGCCACGTTCCAGAAGGATCTGCTCTCCTCCCTGGTCCGTGGCACAGACAGTGGGACAGACACGCAGCGGGCCCTGTCACTGTCCCCTGCTGGAGTCTGGTGTTTTCTGACATCAGCTGTAAGGAGGGTCACAGCAGCTCAGCAAGGACACGAGGAACATGTCCAGGCTCTGAGCAGCCCGGAGATGAGGCTGGCCTCAGCCATGTGGGTGCAGCACTGGGTTTGTTGGCTTTTCTTGCACAGGGACTCTGTGGGACCCTCTCAGAGGCAGCCCCACACCAGGTGGGTCAAAATGATCATCATTCTTAACATCTTAACATCCACTCATCACATCCTTCCCAAAACCCCAAGGGAGGGGAGGGTCCTGAAGCCTTCAGCTGTCCCTCATACACCAGCACTGCTCAGGGAAACCCATCTGGGGAGGCCYCTCCAGTGGGTGGGGGCTGGAGGGTGGACACACATCAGTGTAACCCAAAACACTTTCCCACTTTGTGTAATTACATAAATGTTGAATGATTGCTTTCCTTAATGCCTCTTCCTGYTGTTTTCATGAACTGGGTGGGTGGGATCCCCTCTACCTCCCACAGCAGAGGAGCAGTAACATGGAGCAGAGGCTTCACCTGGGGAGCAGCTCCTGAGGCAGATGGGGATGGGAACGGGTTAAAACCATGGAGACTCAGACTGAGACCTGCTCGTTCTAAGCACGGCCCCATTCCCACTTGAAATGCTATTTTCTGTACCAGGCTGCTGTACAGAGATGGTAAAAGATASCCTGGCCCTGAGCCAGGGAACCTCCAAAGCCCCTGAAGCTCCCAGCAGGCTGCTTCCAGCCGGTTCRCAGACGGCAGGTGAGGCTCCCAGCCTGTTCCAGATGTAATCTCTAGCTCGGGGCCCATCTGGTGTTCCCACGTCTCAAGTTAACCTTTGTTCCCATCRGAGTCACCTCACACTGGCACCACGGCAGCCTGTCAGGCCTGTTTTGTGTTCCCAAACACAGCAAAACCTTTCGTGACATGAATGAGCCTGATCCTCACATCCCCTTGGCCAAGACACTCTGCAACTTCCTCAAACCAGCTCAGGCCAAGCCTCAGGTGCCATCAGCAGCACCCTGACACTCAGGGAGAGCAGGGAGGTGCTGTCATGGTGCTGCATCCTGCCTGGAATCATCAGTTCACAGGCACCACACATGGGGAACTCACCACACACCTTCCTTTCCCCTCTCAAAAAGGGAATTTCCCAGCCAAGGGTGGAGCCCGGAGTTAATTCCATTTTAAGGACTTACCAGCCATGGTAAGGAGCCAGGCTGTACTCCCAGGCACACCACACAAACCATCTGTCACCAGACCTTAGCTCTAAGTTAATTTTGTCACCWTTCCCATGAGTTACTTCAACCTTCAGCCTCTGCAGATACTGAAGTCATTGTGTTATCAGGTTTGCTACGAAGGGTAAGCTCACAACTGCCATTCCAGGAGGGGTTTTGATCCAAAATCCTTCCTACCTGCACAAAACCATTTCTTTCCTTGAAGAATCAGAATCATTACAACTGGAAATCCCTTTATTGGAAAACGCCTTTAAAAGCATGGACTCCAACCTTTACAAAAATAACCAAATAAAAACCAATTTCAACTAGTAAGATCTTCCACAATTTATTTTATTCTGGAACAGAAGAAAGCAGGGAACCACCTTTTCTCCAGCCACCTGCAGATCAGATCCTGGTGTGAAAACAAAAAAAAAAGATGGTGCCAAGAATAACTGGGAAGTTTCTGATTTGCACTACTTCATCTGCAGTGCAGGTCACAGGAGACAAAACCTGACTAATGTCATTGGTGGGAGCAATGTCATTGACTAATGSCATTAGTACCCAAATTCTTTTTGGTTCTAATGATCACTTACCCATGCTGTGGCTGCAGCACCCACTGAGCAGTGAGGAGGAGCCTGTGGCTACACAMAAGTGGCCATTTCACATCATTTCGAATGACAATCAGTGGTCTTTTTTGACATTCAGTCCAGAACAATCGTCCTTCTGCTGCTTCTAGAGCTGGGAGACACCACAAAACAAGGCTGTAACTGTTTTCCTAAACAACTGTTTTCTGAAACAATTTCTACCCCTCTGGTTTCAAAGCACTGAGTAGCTTTCACTTTCCCCTTTCATCACCAGGCTGCCTCTCCACTTTGYTCTCCCTGTTACACCTTGCAAGCCAAAAGCTCCAAGTGCTTTTCCCATTGCCTGATCCTGACTGCAAAACAGCTGTGCTGTCAGAGCACCCAACCTGCCTGATTTGTGGTGCCATTCCCTCCCCTTTCACATACCAGCTTTGATTGGTGATGACGCTCCCTGTCACCAGCTCTGCCGGGCAGCCTGTCAGAAGTTGTTATTGACCTTCTGCAAACAAAGCCAAATTCTGTTCAATAAACCGTAAAATCATTTAGCAGAAGGCAGCTGTCAGCTGCCCAAGACAAAGTGCTGTTCCAGCCTGTGTGTTCAGTGACTGTACATCAAGCAAGATAAAAAATGATTTCTTATTTGCCCTTCAACCTGTCACTGTTTGCATAAGGAACTTGAAAGTTCTTCACAGCTCTAAACTGTGCTATGACAACAGCAGCTCTGTAGCTCTCGGGGCTGRGGGGAGCTGGGCCTGGGGCTACACTTGGCTGCTGTCACACGTCACAGGGTGGCAGGACAGGGGACAGATTCTGTCATGCTGGTGCCACTCATGCCTGTGGACTCTGCAAGGGACAGGGCACCCACTAAGGGAAGTACCTGAGCCTCAGTGGACATTTTCCTCCTCAAGCTGAGTGTCAGACAGGGATAACAGCACATCATGGGCTCAGTGTCTGTCCCACCCTTGGCTACACAAATCCTTTATGTTCCCCAAACCACACACAGTACGTGCACCCAGCTCTTCTTCCTGGGATTTTGCCTAGGAAATCTTCAGAGATTAGGCTCAGCAGGTGACTCAACCTCCCTACAGACCTGGCATATAATTAATGAATTAAAAACAAACAACACACCATACTGAAGAATTAAAAGAATTCTCTTACCAGCCCAAAGCCCAGAGTAGCAGCTGCCCTCATGCCAAAGCCACCTTTGGGCAACAGCAGCCCCAGGATTCTGCAGGACCATTTCCTCCTAAATACAATGAACACTGTTAGCAGAAGTACTTTAAATGAAGTTTGTCCTCTTTTCCTCACTTCTGAAAAAAACCCCAGCACTGGCCCATGGAGAAGAATTAAAGACAGAAATTCTCCATTCAGAAACACACATTTTTTGTCTCAAACTTAGCAGAGCAGAAACCCATCCCTCAAGATAGAGAGAAGCCTGTTTGCCAGGGGACTGTCTCATTCACAGACAAGAAACTTTGGGAGGTGSATGCTATTTAAATCCTTGCTTAAGAAAAAAAAAACCCCACCAGCTTTGAGGCGTTGGCAGTTTGGACCCTTTTAAGCTGTTTCAACCTGCCATTCTCCTTACCATCCCCCAGAAACCTCTCAATCTAACTSTCTTCTTGCACACAAGAACAATCCATCCATCAATGGTGTAATTTGTCTCCGGATTTATCTTGAGAAATGCACTCACCAGACCTAGGACAGCCACATCCCCTCAGGTGAAGGATACTTCAGGGTGTGTCTTTCCCAGGATGACCCTTTGGGGCAGGTGAGCTGCACCTCCCCACCCCCAGCAACMTGATGCAAGTTTGAAACAGTCCCAGGGCACCTCCAGGTAGGCAAACAGAGCAATTACCCTGTCACTAGGCCTATTTCTGTGACAGATACAGTTATGAGATGAGCTGTGTCAAGTGTCTCCATAATGGGCTGTCATACAATCTCTCCTACCTCTAATCCTYCTACCCTGGCTCATCTCTGACCACGCTGAAAAGCAGGTGCTCTGTTGGGCACCAACACCGGTAAAATTCCCTTTCATTCCGTGCTGCCTTTCAGCTTGTGCTCATGACAGCAAAGGGCAGCACACTCGGGTGCCAGCTGTGACAAAGCCTCAGCCTTGATTGGCTTAATTACATTCATCAAGCCGTTGGGCTTTTATATCCCCTCCAGGAACACCGGGGATGCATGACGATATAATTTGATACAACAGAGTGAGTCTTTCTTCTGCAACCCACCAAAAGGACAAAAAAAAACACATTACACCAAGGCAGATCCTGCTGTTTCTTACTATTGTGCAGGTGCACTGTCAGTCCAGCAGATAAATCAGSTTCCCAGCCAGGGTAGTGTTTTTACCCCTTCTTGACACGGTGTTGTGCCCTGTAAACCGAGGAATGGAATGGTGTTAGTTCAGGTAACAAATCATTCCTTCACCTTTGTGTCTCTAACACTGAGCCTCAGAGTTAYGCTTCCACAGAGGAAAGATGAATTTCAGACAGGGATAACTTTTATCATCACTAGCTCAGCTTCCAGAGCAGCTAAAGTGTGCAGGACCTCACACATCAGTTCTTGGCACCGGGTGGCACCTGAGGCCTGCGGGTACACGTGGCTCCCCTACCCCAGCTCTGCGCGGGGTCTCACCCGCTGTGTCCCCCTGGGGTGCTCTGAGACAGCCCCGACAGCAGCGCCCCGGCTGAACCGCACTCGCTGCCATGAAACGCTCTCCCCAGGCGCTGCTGGGGAAGAATCGGCACAAGCGGAGTGAAACCCTGCGAGCCAAGCACTGCTCGGGCCAGCCCGCTGTACCTGGCAGAGCCGGAGCCCGCGGGGCCCAGCGCCCCGAGCCTTGTTCCCTCCAACCACCATGGAGGGGCACGGGGCATCCTCACACTCCCTCGAGCCCTCACTGCAGCCCTACGGACGGTCCCGGCTGCGCACGGGAGTTTCCCGCACACCCTCCCGCTGTCTCCGCGCCCCTCGGGCCCGGCGTGCCCGCGGATGGCGGCCGATAGCGGCCGGGCCCACTCACCACACAAAGCTCCGCCGCCATGCTGCCCCGGTGACCGCGGGAGGGAAAGGGGGCCGYAGAGGCTCATGGGAACTGTAGTCCTGACTCGCGAGGGCTCATGGGAAGCGTAGTCCATCCCCCCCAGGGGCGCGGGGGCTGCCGGGAAGTGTAGTCCCGTCCTGCAGAGATATCCRGCGCTCCTGCTACCCCTATCCCGCTCATTAACGCCATTTATTAATTATTTATTAATTCTTCACCTCCCCTGTTCACTAGAGAGACACGTGTAATTGTGCTTAGCACGCCAAATGCTTCAAAGGGCTGAACAAGCATTAGCTCATGGAGCAAAGGACTAATTAGGTGGAGATTGGGGATTAGTCAGAGATTAGTTAGCAAATGTATGTGCTACTCTTTGAATATGTAATCTTSCAGGATGTGCTGTGATTGTCCTTCACTGTTAAAATCTGACGTGAAATCCACAGGATTTTACCTAACCTATATATGAAGCAATAAATGAAACTATAACTTATATATGAAACCATATATAATCCTATTTAGGACCATATATTATCCTATTGTATATTAAGTCTATATGAACACTTGCAAAGCACAGACAGAACCAAGGGGAGGAAAAATAAGAACAGCTGATATCAATTTTCTTGCCCCAAAACTTTATCCACCCTTGCGCTAAAAACCTCCAGTGAATGGGAATGGAAAGCCAACAAACCAGAATCTGAAAGCAGCAAAGTCTGAGTACGGATGACAACCTCAGTGTCACCCATGAAATGTCTGGGAACTGGGGGATTCACAATCCCTTGGATGTGCTCATGCAAAGTTGCTGGGTTCCCCACAGCACCATCCTTTCCTCYCCATGACTCATGTMGTTTCTTAAAATCTCTCTTCAAAAYTCAWCAGGCTGCAATAAAAAATAAAAGAAAAAGTGCAAGAAGGTAGTAGAGAGATGCCAACATGCCCAAAAGAAGCTGCTTCCAACACAAGCAGCTGGCTGTGGGGTGTCTCCCAGCCCTCTGTGCCCCTCTAGGTACAGAAAACCCGAAGGGTGTCCTGGAGGATGGGCAGAGCCTGGGTAGGGCAGCCTGCACAGAGTCTGGGCTCTGGCATGAGGACACACAAGAGCCTTCCTGCCCTGCCGATGCCTGTGGAAGGAGTGTTTGGCCTGGTGGGAAGGAGGATGATGGTCCAGAACAGCAGTAATTAACACAGCCTTCGTTAAAGCAGCCTTTGCTCCGTGAAGATTCAGCTGGTGACCCACCTGCCTGCTTTTAACTTCCTAAATAAGAAAATATAACCCGTCTAATTCAACTAGAATCAGCCTTCTGAGTCCCCAAARGGAGGCAAGTTTTAAAAAAGAAAACAACCAAAATCACCCTTGTGCAGGTTCAGATCCTGGACGGAGAGAAGACGTCACTTGGATGCGCTGAAGGATTTGTCACCGTCTTGAATTTTGGGGGAAGCTGCTCAGCCCGGGGTGTGTGTGTGCCTGTAAAAGGATGAGCTCTGCCAGGTACCGAGTAATGAATGAACTCCACAATTAAAAGCTCGGGAGAGCAGCATGAGCTCAGAGTGCAGCCCACTGGCCGTGATTATTCATGGTTGCCGTGCAYGGATAATGTTTCCCGGGATATCTTGAAGTCACAAGAAAGATTCCGAGTGAAGAGGGGTAGTCACCGCCCATGCCCACGCTTTCCTAATTATCTGAAACTTTAATTAATCGAGATTTCCCAGCTCTTCCCTTTAGAGGGCGGCCACATCCCGCAGATCTCCGGCACAAAACCTTCTCCGGGAGCTGCAGGACCGGCAGAGCCTCCCTGAGCTCAGCAGGATGTGGTGGCTCTTCAGAGGGTCTGGGAACCTTCTGAGATGTGAGGGAAGTTACAGCCCGGTCTGGAAGGTTCTGTTTGAACACAYTCTCCTTCCTCAGGCAGCTGCAGTRCAGCTCCCAAGGGMAAWTTGGACATAWTTTGGATAGATTTCCTGKGGYCAACCTCCATCAGTTACGGTATTTTCTTTCTCCAGCCTCTGAAAGGTTGAGCAAGTAAGGAAAGCTATGAAAAAGGAATTTAGATCTACACGTGGACTCTTGTGGTCTGATCTCAACTTCCCTGCAGAGGGTTTGGAGGGGATTTTTATCCTCCCACAAATCCTATGAGACATCAGTGTCTGTCCTGCAAAGCCACAGCATCACCCCCTCCAAAGAAGTCTGGGCTCAGCTGGGAGGTGTTGGGTTATCCCTAGGGCAGATAGCAGGAGAATGGGCAGAATATCTCACCGAGGAGGGAGGGATGGGAAAACAAATGGAAATTAATGACAGAACCACTCTACCTTCAGCTGGGCTTTGATCCCGTGCTCAGATTGAAGGACAAGATTATCTTTCAGTTTTCCACCCATTTCTTCTCTGAGCTGCCTGYAAATCCCTTGAGGGAGGAAAAACTCTCCGTGTTTATTGACAGTAATTTGATTTCCTCCTGATTTTCCCCTCTGCCTGCCCTGGTCCCACCCTGCAGCCAGAGCTCCACAGAGCCTGGAGAAATAAAACATCTGGGGGTTCAGAGATGCCCTGCTGTGGTTCTCTTTGACACATGGCCAGGGGGAAGCAAACAGGTTATTTGAACCCTTTAAAAAGCCATTCCAACCCCAGCCCCCTGCCAGGCTTCAGAGCACGAGGAGCTGCTGAGGTGCAGGGATTGATGCTTGTCTCTGTCAGAAATCCCSGGTGCCCAGCACAAAACAGTCCCTTGCAGCAAGGCTGGAGACTGCAGCTGGTATTTCGGGTGCCAGACTTCTGAGAGAAAAGATCTGTGCTATTAAAATAAAGCCTGCCACGAGGTCCTTGATCCTGCTGTCTGTTGCTTCAGATCAGTCCCCTGAAATGGCAGAAAGGCTCTTTGGAGCTCAGCAGCAGACAAGAAATGTCTTCCCACACAGGACAAGGCATGCTGGAAACAAAACATCYTTCCCTGCTCCTGGCAGAAAAGCTCTTAAGCCTTCATTTAACATTAAATACACGTTTAAACCTAAGCCCGTTCCTCCTCAGCACATCTTGTGTGCTTATGTAGAACTTCAGCAGGCTCAGGAAGGCTGTGCTGGAACAGGAGGCCTGTGCACTGAATAACAAGAGCTTTATGCTTACAGAATATCTGTGCAGTGAAGGGATGGCTTTTCTGGGATGGATTCTGCAGGCTGAGAACAGAAAATGCTCCCCTTTCTCCTGATGGTGCAGAATAAATGTCAGAAGCTCCAACCCCTCAGCTGTTCCTCCTKCTTCTTCCCCATTTTCTCAGCTGAGTTTTGGGCACAATGCAACAAAGCCAATCTCAAGGTGCTGCCTTCAGGCACATCACAGAGTGGATCTGGAGGAGATGGTGTCAGTGGGATGGAGACAAGCTGATCAATGCTTGGGATCCTCCAGCTCTGTGTCCCAGTCAGGCACTGTGACCGTCTCATGAGAGCCAGATTGCACTCCCAACTCTGCTCCTCAGAACACAGAGCAAACACAAAATGTTCCAATGGCACTGACAAATCCTGGGGCCAGACCGATGCATTTGTTGAACAGTAGCAGCAGGAACCAAGCTTCTTCATGGATGAGTATGTTTAATTAAAATATATCACTTGGAGCATGCCCAGAGATGGGAGATGTGTGCAGCTACACAAATGCACCCAAAGGCAACAGAAAAACCTTAACCCTGTAAAGCCACTGAGACCAGGAGAGAGATTTCCTCTCAAAATGAGCAAGGAGAGCAGAGTTGTCCTTGCTTTAGGTAGAGAGATGGATYCTCTCTCTATTTTCTGTGCCAGCCTGAGCGAATTACAGTATGGTAAGCAGAAAGGGAGTGAGTTGGTATAAAAATACCCAGGTGATATTAATGGGAAACTTCTCAGGCCCTCTTTTATTAGAGTGTTTCTGTTTGCTTGGCTTGCTCAGCCAACCAGCCGTTGGTTCAGCCATCCCCATCTGCACTGTCCTAGGAGCAATATTTCATCCATCAGGCCCAGATATCAGAAATATGCCAGGCAGGCAYGGAACAAACAAGCATTTTCTTGCAAGCAATTAGCATAAGCTGCACCGAGGTCAAGCAGTTGTGTCAGAGCACAATGAAAATCTACATTTCTTCCTGCTGCAGATGGAAAATGGAGAATTGCAAATGCCATATCTCCRGCTCACCTCTTGCTTCCCATCGTTTATTCCAGAGGAAGGAGATAATTGTTTYGAGGTGCTTTTTAGAATAGCATCTCTGCTGCTTTCATTGCTTAATGGGAAAGAACATGCTTGAATGATGAAAGGTCACGTTATTTCAGGACCTTTTGGAYGGTTTTTCTCGCCCTTGTGCAGGGAAAGCAGGCCAAATGCCTGATTKGACCAAGTCTGAAGGTAAACTGAGGCTCTTCAAGATGACAGAGGGCAGCTGGTTAAAGGCCAGTGGCTATTCCTCCTGCTGCCTGTAAAAAGGTTTGCTGAGAACAATTTCCCTGTGATATCTGTTTGAAGGAGCCCTGCTGCAGGACATCAGCCCAAGGGCCACCCAGACTCATGTCATCCTTCCAAGGATGTCCCAAATTAATTGCCTTGGGAATGCAGGAGCAGTGTGATTTCACCTTCCCAGGCACCARCCATTTGAGGGGTGTGAGTTTTGAGAGCTGGAGGTCAGCTGGCTGCCCCTGCTAATGGGTGTTCACTGGAATGGAGGTTTCAGCTCAGCTCCCTGTGAATCTGGAACAACCATTCCTCCCCTGTGGGGAAGAGGGGGACCAGCTTCCTCTCTTTTGTTTGCTCTGCGTCTGGCTCCTGGTAGTTTTGTTTGGTGGCCCCARGTTCTTGTACCATAAATGGCCCTTCCTGCCCACCCTCACTGYGCAGGCAGAACTTTTGGATCTGCTCATCCTACCCTTGTCCTCAGGCTCACAGGAATGATCTTTGCAGAGTGGATCAAAAAGGGTGGTGTTGTTTTAAACCCCTGTTTTCCTCCAGAATGTGATCTATCCACTTGCAGATGGCTTTTATGGTCTSTAAAGCCTCCCGTGGATTAGGCTGAGTTCGGCTGTATAAACATGTTCTCTATCCCACATCCTGCTTCCACAGCGTGTCTCACACTCACTCCTCTGTCCTTTCACTCGCTCCAAAYATCCTGCAGAAAGCCTCCAGCTCTCCCTGACAGCCTTCCTCACTCCCTTTCCCAGCAGGTTGCAAACAGAACTCGGTCAGCCCAGCACAAACCCCAGATTCCCAGAGTTCRGCCTACAGGTGTCAGGAAAATTCATCCATGAGCACCAGAGGTTTATGTCCAAAAAGGAGACAGAGGACTCCTGTAACTTTATTCAATAAAGGGAGAGGCCATGGGGCTTTTCCACGGGGTCTCTCCAATTGTTGGAGAGTGCAGCTTCCTTTTTATCCCAATTTCCCGGCCATATTTCCCTCTGTCTTTCTCCATTGGCTGAGGTACTTGAGAGGTACAGACTGCCCCAAATCCCCTAATACAGACCCCATCTCATGTGCATCCCCTCATTCCCTTTTTCTTTGTGTCTCTGTTCTTTTTCTCTCAGGGGTGAGTGCAGGGGTTTAGCACTGCCTTGGGTCAGTACCAGTCTGTGCCAATGGATGGAATTCCTGTGGAATTTATGGTTCCTCCCCCTGCTCCTCTCACCTGTCAGGATCTGCCCTCATCTCCCAGCAAACCCCACAGTTTGTTTGTAAAGACACCTCCCTCTCACTCCTTGCTCTGGGGAGAGGCTCCCGTGCCTTTATTTCTGCTCTGCCGCGGTGCTGCTGCAGCAAGGTCGCTCTGTGTTCATCCCTCTCTCCCCCTGCACATCTCGAGTGCTCTCCCTGCTTCCCTCAGCTGTCATCTCCTCTCTGCTGGAGGAGGTGGGCGGGAGAACACGCACGGCGGGAGATGGCTGATGCTCCGTGCCGCTGGTGCTCGGCGATGGCAGCGCTGCCATCCTCCTCCTCCTCCTCCTCCTCCTCCTCTTCCTCGTCTCCTCTCAAGGTCAGCCGGAGAGAGCCCCACCGTGGCTGCCTGGCACCGGCGGAGTGTGAGCCCTGCGGCTCGGGCAGCGCTGCCGGGGGCTTGTGGGGTGTGTGGAGAGCTGGACATGCAGCCCTTTGTCCGACAAAACCAGACACGCACCTCATTATCCATGCACGCACCCCTTTATCCTCCAAACCCTACACCCTTTATCCAACAAATCCGACACGCACCCCTTTATCCATGCACGCACCCCTTTATCCTCCAAACCCTACACACACCCTTTATCCAACAAATCTGACACGCACCCCTTTATCCAGCAAACCCTACACGCACCCCTTTATCCAGCAAACCAGACTTGCACCCCTTTATCCAGAAAACCCTACACACACCCTTTATCCAACAAACCCAACACGCTGCAGAGGGAGGAACTTCTTGGGGTAACCCCTTCTCCTGGAAGGACTGAGGTTTGGGGCAGGAAAGGTGAGGCAAGGGGAGCCAGGTTGGYGTGGGTGGTGCTGTCACAAACCTCAGCACTTGGTTTTGCATGTGAAGCGCTGCTGACTTGGAGCAGCTGGCAAAAAAAACAACAAAAACCTCTGGAAACAACCCCCCTCCACCCCAATCATTATTTAAACAGTATAAAGGTCTCTGTAAATGTTTAAAACAACGTGGTTGTGAGGGGAAGGAGGAAAGACAAACAAGTTTGCTGTTTCAGCTTTGCAGAAACAGATCTTAATTTTTGGCAGGGTTTTATTCACCCAGAGGATGCGGCTGCTAGCCCACTTTGGGAGGCTCCAAATTCATCATCACTTCCCAAACATCTTCCAAGAGGCTGCAGTTTGGCATGGGCACCACCTCTGATGTCTGTGTTTGGTCAGTGCCTCATGCCACAGGGTCCAGTTCATGGCCAGGACACCTTTGCTGGAGGTCAGTGGCTGTGAGTGCTCGCTCCCAGTGATGTTTGTCTTTCCCAGACCCAAGATTTATGGTGGTCAAAGCTCAGCAGGAGCCAGGAGCCCAAAGGAACAAGGTGCTGTGGGCTGGCTGACTGCTGGGGTAYCTTTCCCCCGTGTGAGCAGGGCAGGAATCAGGAGCCCCTCTCTTTCCTGAGCACCTCTCCCTGTTCCCAGCACGGGTCCCTTCCTTCCTCATCATTCTCAGCAGCGCTGCCGGCACCTGCTGCATTACCACAGCAGAAACCCCATGTAATTCACGTTGAAAAACACAGCTGGCACCATGATTTCACCGTGACCAACTCAGCTTTTTGCTGTTGAGGAGCTGGAGCTGCATCCTGCTTTGGCTCCAGGCTGAGAGGGAATTGATCTGAAGCACTGGGCTTCACGGGCTGCTGGAGGCTCTGATGCCCTGGGTGCCAGATCCCAAACCCTGGAGCACCATTCCTGGGGCAGGACCATCGTCTGTGTGGRCTTCCAGGGGAAGGAGAGCATCCTGCTCAGCATGAGGAAGGTTTAGGACTGGAAAAAGAGGGTTCATCCATGAGGAAGGCATGGGAACCAGGTCCCTGGGGAGCTGAGGAGGACTTACTCCCCACCAACCTGACAAAGTCTCAACTTGTGCCCAGCCCCCTACCAGGGATGGTCCTGCCCAGTCCCACCTGCTCTGCTCCTGTCCAAGCAGGGAAGGAGCTCCTGCCCAGTCTTGTGTTTGCCCTGGTGTCCTTCTGGCCCAATCCTGCTCAGTCTTGTGTTTGCCCTGGTGTCCTTCTGGCCCAATCCTGCTCAGTCTTGTGTYTGSCCTGGTGTCCTTCTGGCCCAATCCTGCTCAGTCTTGTGTTTGYCMTGSTGTCCTTCTGGCCCAATCCTGCTCAGCCCCACRCCGAGCTGTRGGATGTAGGTCATCTCAGCAGYCAGGGCTGAGTGGCTGCTCTCTGCTCTGKGTTGCTTTGTCCGGTGTTTGCAGTGTGGATTGCTACAGAAATGTACTCTGATCCACCGCTTTTGCCCCACAGCCTCTAGAATCACGTCCCTGCCTCAGCTGTTCAGTGTGATGATGGTCCTGGGCTGTGATCTGAAGATGCTGCTTCCAGGGAAGATCAAATACCTCAAGAAGCTGACTCTGCTGCTGTTGAGGTGCGTGTGGCTCTGTAGATATGGGGGAAAGATATAAATGGTGGTTCCTCAAAAGGCCAGTCCCAGCCTGGCTCTTTCCCCTTCTTCTTTCTGGAGTGACCTGATCCAAAACAGGCTGAGCTCAGCTGGGCTGGCTTATCTCTTGAGCAGGGCTGCTCCTGTTGCCTGGGACTTGGTGGAGTTTAGCGGGGGAAAACTCTAAATGATGCTATTTTCAACCAAAGCCTGGAGAGTGATGTGATGGACCAGCTGCTCGTGTGCTGTCCTGCCTCCCTGGAGTCCTCTTCTGCTCAAATCGGTAACTGCCCACAGACAGCACCAKGAAAAGCTGTTGCTGGGGTCTCCTTTGCTTTTCTAACTTCAGCCAGCTCCTGTGCAGAGCCTACACGGAGATAAAAGTGACTGACACAGTGTGAAACCTCCCTCCTCTTCAGCAGATGGTGTTTGTGACAGTGGACTTTGCTTGTGTTGTTGTAGCAGAGCGGCCTGGGCTCGCCAAGAAACAGAAGGAGAAGCTGAAGCCTGGGCTTGCTGGAGCTGGTTTGCTGTGTAAACCTGGCCTGAAAGGCTGGATCACAAAGGAATTCTTGGTTTTTTAAGGATTAGGCTTCTCTGTCTTTTCCAGCTCACAGGCTCGGGCGCTGTCACGACTCGCCTGCGGTCGGTAGCTCCAGCCACTCCAAAGCATTCCCAGCAATCTCCCGGGAATCTCAGCCAGCAGGGAGGTGATGCGTGCTGCAATGTGAACTTCATGTTACCTTCACAGCAAACCTTAATGCATCTGAAGTGGGGGGAACCTGGCGCTGCTGCCTTAGGCTTTAGCACATCAGCTGCACCTGTCCTAGCTGTGAACTCTGCGTGCTTCGTGCCTAAAAATCCTCATGGTTGGAGAATCTGCCCTGGCTTGAGTGAACCAGAGATGCTGCTGACTGAGCCTGCTCCTGCAAATCCTGCTGAAATGGTCACTGAGAGGGTGAAGCTGAACCTCCATCAGACCCACTTCTGTCAGGCTGAGCGCTGACTCCAGTGAGGGATTTCAAGACAAGCCTCAGTCTCAATCGGGGTGAACAAGAAAAACATATTGCCTTCACGTTGTCTGAAGGCTGCCTTCTGCACCACGACTGAGGGTGGAACCCTGTTATCAGCAAGAAGCAGGTGTCAGCTGGCACAAGCCCTCCAAGGAACCAGCTTGCCAATATTTCTGTCCTTATTCCATCTATCACATTTGAGATGTGAGTGAACACAGAGCAAGTGCTGTTCCTTCAGCTGAAAGGGGCAAGAAGCCATGTGCTCTGAGGTTGCTTGTGTGTCCCAGCAGGCTCCAGGCCTCCAAAAATGCTTCCCTYGATTTTCTTCTGGCTTTTTCTGGCTATCTCTCTGTTCCCAACCCTGCCAAGCTGCAGCAGTCTGTGAAGACATGGGTGAGTCTGGCAGGGAGGTTCTCACATGCCCTGTCCCAGATCTGGCTAATAACCAGGAAGGATGGTGACCTTCACAAGGAAAGGGGCAGTGTGCATCTGGGAGCTCTGCTATCCCACACACAGCAATCCCACAGACACAGCAACATCCAGGTGCAAACCATGCCCAGCCCATGCAGCCCCTTGTGTGATTCCTCCTCGCCAGCCTGACCCTGATAGCACCAGACTTTTCAGAGCACTCAGGGACAAACTTCCCTTAGTCCTGACAAGCCTCAAAAACTCTTTCACAGCAAGCCATGTGTGAAGTTCACATGCTCTGGATCACCACCACATACCTGCCCGGTGACAATAGTGACAGCAGGCCAGGGCAGGCAGGAGGACACCGGGCACAGTTGGATTTGGGTGCTGGGGGGTTCAGCCAGAGTGCACTGCTCCCCCCAGCCCTGCCTTCAGCCAAAGATCAGATCTCTCCTCACCCCCTCGTTCACTCAAAGCTCTCCAAGTGGTGCCGTATGGATGTGATCACGATGTTCATCCGTCTCTGTCTGATCCCCCTCMTGCTGCAAAATCCCTGGAGGGCACRGGCTGGAGTGGGATGGGCTTTGCTGCTTCTGAGATCTGATGGTTTTTCCCCTGGGCTTTCAMGAAGTTTTGTTCCACCCATGAGAAGTGCCAGGCATCAGGGGGAGATTTGTTTCTTKGCAGCTGTTCCCGTTTTGCTCCAGAAAACCGATGCTGAGCTGGGAATGCACCGTGGCTGAAATTCCTCCGGTCTGCTCAGGTCAAATAGCAGCAACAGGGGAAACAGGGGACAGGAGAGCTGCTCTGCTCAGCAGAGAGCAAACAGGAGGGCCGAGCCCTTTCATTCCCCTTTCATCCTTCCCCAAGCCAAATACCTCAGGAGCYGAGTAGTTTGAGGGAGAGGAGGAAGCTGGGGGTGAGCAGGCTGCTTCCTCCCACCTCTGGCAGCCCTGGAGCACAGGCATGCACGCTTGGCTCTGCTTCCTCCTGCTCTGGGAAGCTTTGACACCATCAGTCTCGTTGCTTTTGAGGTGCTGTCTGATCCCCGTGGAGAGCAAACCATGCTCTCTCCATTTGTTTTTGCAGAGGGCTCAGGAAAGCTTTCAGGATCACAGGTTTAAACGAAGGGTGTGACAAGTGGCGACAGTTTGGGGAAAAACACGAGAAGCAAAAGGTTTTGGTGCTGTCAGAGAACATGACAGGCAAGTTCACAGCCCCTGCGGGCTTTTGGCTTCCTGTTTTCTTTTGCCAAACGGAGAAAGCAATCCTGTGTGGTGACAGAATCGCAGGTGGTGACCTTGAGGCAGGCAGGGCAGAGCTGAGATGCTGAAAGAAAGCCCAGGCAGGGGCTGGGACAGRGGAGATGTTGTGTGAGGGCTGGAGAGGATGCTGTGAGGCATCTGGAAACTCGTCTCCTCCAGCAGGCTCAGTGCTGTGCGTTGCACCCTCATGTTGAAATTGCTCTCAGGGCATCTTCCTGCTGCTCAGAGGCTGCCAGGATTGATAGGAACCTCTGGGGTTGGAGACTGGGGGAGAGAGGACCCCAAAACTCATCTCCTTGCCCTCCAGCAGCAATGGGGTTGTGGGTGGGTGGTGGGCACAGCGTTGGGGCACAGCCCCACTGCCCCAGCCCCTCAACACCTCTGCAAAATGGGTCCCTCCCCATCCAAACAGACCTTGCCTTGTTCCCAGACTAAAAGAAAGGGGTTGTGCGATAAAAAGCTGCAGCTGGTCTTTCTAATCTTCCACCAGCGTCTGCATTAACTGTCAAGACAGTGATTTCCTTGATGCTGAGCAATTTTTTTCTGTGCACGCATCCAGCTAATCAATTAAGTTTCTCAGCAGCTTCCTCCAGCATTCAGGCTCGGAGGGTGGAAGGAATTTGTTATTCTAGGCACTGCTGGAGAGGCATGAACTGTACTAAAAGCAAATTGGTTGCGCTTTCCAAGCACTGACACTCTTCACTCACAGCTTGTCTTGCTGATCCTCCTCCCTCTGCTTCCTCCCCGCTCTGCTGAGCAGCTCTGGGTGCAGCCCTGGTCCAGCTCACGAAGGACTGGCCTGAGGCACATCTGCTCAGCACAAACTGTGCCCAGCTGAGCTGGGGATGGMGTTTTGAGATGTTTTTTTGAGAGGYATGGATGTCTTCTTGGGGCRGGGCCTTCCTGTTGGKCTGTCCAAGGGCTGGATGTGAGGTTTTGTCTCTCTCCCAGCTGGTGGCCAGGCTGGATACCATGCCACTGTCACAGGGATATGCCAGGGTAAGGTGGTTCGTCCCTCAGCTTTTCCCTCTGCTAAAAAAATACTCTCTCTTGATACTTTTATGCTTTTTCCCTTCTTGTTTTCCCATTTCTCTGCTGTTCCTTGCCCTGCCTAGGTGTGGTCCCTGCACTTGGGAGGCAGATACCACGGGGTGTGCTCACATCCGCCCCAGGAACCCTGGGCTTTGCTGGAGCTGAGGAAGGGAAGCTTGAGGATCCAAAAGAATGGGTGGAGGCACCATGAAATATCAGGAATTGGGGTGATCTTGGGAAGATTTATGGATGGTTGAGAGGAATCGCATCTCCTGCCAGGTCGGATACACCCTGGCTTCCTTCTGGTGGGAATGGATGGAGATGTTTTTTACGAGTGTTTAGCAAGGCAATGGCTGAACCCTGGGAGCGGCGGGGTSGCTGGGGTCAGGAGAGCTGCAGAGGTTCATCAGGAGCCCAGCCAGTCGTGTAAAACTCCTCACTCCCCACTCTCTGGCCTGTCAGGACACACGCAGGCTCCCTCTCCGGCCAAGGAAAACTTGGCCCTGGCGGAGCAGAGCCGGGTGGCCGGCGGGCAGGGATGGCCACAGCCTGAGGGAGCATTTTCCATCAAATACAGCCTGGCAGCCTCAGGAATGCCTACCCAAGGCTTCCCTGCATGTTTGTTGTACAATGTCTCATCCTGCTCAGAAACCTCAGCACAGTGAAGAAAATGAGCCATGCCTTCAGAGGGTTTTCTTCATCAGCAAGAGCATTTCAGCCACATTCATCCCTGCTGCTGCTAATGACATCCCTTCTGTAGGTTAAATCCCATCGATGTTCTGCTTGGGAAGTTGATTTGGTGAACCAAGAAAGAGAATCCAGGACCCCTGCTGCCAGTCTTCTTTCCAAGCTGTTGCACAATACTGTTCTGGGGTTAACAAACCAAAAACAGCTGGGAATAATCAAAGCTATTTAGGCTCTGAGAAAGCGTGGCTGGAGAAAGTTTGAAGGAAGCAACTTGAAAGCTCAGCACTGTGAAAAACAGTCTGGAAGCCCTGAAAAATTAAAACTAGGGTAACATCTACAAAGAGTGAGGACGTATCAAAAGAAGGATCTGCTATCCTCTGAGGAGCAGAGGAATGAATTGCAAYGCTTGAGCCTCTAAGCTACAGGGCATTAAAAAATTGCTTTGGAACAAACAGATCTGCCTCTCCTGCGGTTTCCACTGGCAAGAGAGAAGAGAGAAAGRCCAGGGGTCTGGCTTAGAAGCAGCCTGGGGACTGGAAGATTTAAAGACAGAYAGTGGCCATCTCCAAATGCCTGGG
The DNA here is from genome assembly GCF_030028575.1 of Malurus melanocephalus. Classification (NCBI taxonomy): domain Eukaryota; kingdom Metazoa; phylum Chordata; class Aves; order Passeriformes; family Maluridae; genus Malurus; species Malurus melanocephalus. Next base: position 238,026 of record NW_026623613.1, read on the forward strand.
GGTGGTGGTGTAGAGCCCACAGSGAGTGGGACCTGCCAGGGCTGGCTCAGGGGGGCACAGGGCATGCAGCAGAAGTCTGGGGCTCAGTGGCATCACTGCCAGGGGGGCACCAGTTCCAGGGGGAATGGAAGCTGCAGGCTGTGCTTTCCAAGGGGCAGGATGTGTGCTGGGGCTGACTGGTGGCATTGCCACCACAGGTCATGGCTCCTGGGGGATGTCCCACATGGAGGGTGACACTTGGCTGTCTCTCACTGCAGGAACGTGCTCAGAGCTCTGCTGGACTGGGAGCTCAGACAATCCTGGGATCATCCTGGTGGATAACCCAGGGCTGGCAGCTGGAAGTGCTGTCCGTGGGGTGTCCAGCTGTGTCCGTGGGGTGTCCAGCTGTGTCTGTGGGGTGTCCAGCTGTGTCCATGGGGTGTCCAGCTGGCCACAGGGACTGTGCTGCTTCCTGTCCTTGCTGAGCCACCTGCAGCACTGACCCCTGCTCCTCCTGCAGGAGCCTGGGGGCTGCTGCCCTGCAGTGATTCGGAGCCAACCCCCACTGATGGAAATCCCCTCCTTCAGCATCACAGGAAGGCAAGTCTGTCTCTGGGAAATCTCACTGCTGCTGATTTATGGAAGCTTTCATCTTGGAAGGCCTCCCTCCGTGCTCTCCATTCCCTCTCGTACCACTTTGTATCTCCTGCTAGTCCTACCCCAGGGCTGCAAGCTCCCAAAATCTCCAAGAGATGGAGAATGGGCATGGGGAGGGTGACCCCACTGRAGAAAGGACAATGGGACACCAACCACCACAGGGGCCATGGAAACTGCTAAAATTTGGGGAATCCAGGTTTGCTGCATCTTCTGTGGCAATCTGGCCTCCCCAGCATCCTTGTAAATGAGAAAGAACACAAGCCTCACACTCTATTATTGCTAYGGAGCATTAGAGCCCCTCATTTAGGATAAACATTCTCATCTCCAGCAGAGCATGAATAACATTAAATGAGATAGTTAAAATGTTTCAGGCCAATTATAGCCCTGGTGTAACTTCGGCAGAGTTACACCAGGGATTAATTTGATCCGGAGAGCTCTGCCTCCTGTTCCGAACTGGGATTCCAGCACGGGTAATTACATCCTGCCTCTCTGCACTTCCTCTGGAGTTTTAATTGGGTTGAATGGGCCCAACTGCTGCTCTTTTCTTCAGAAAGCCATGAAATTTCCAAACTGAGCTGAGGGAGCTGTGTGCTGCTCCTCTGCCAGCCTGCACCCCACTGTACCTCCTGCTGCTAAATCCACCATCTCAACCTTAAATTGGGGGTCCAGCCCCACCATCCCAGCCTGGATCCCACACCAGGACCCAGACAGGCAGCTGGACTGTCTCCCCCTTCCACTTCCCAGCCCTCTTAGTAAATCAGCGTTAATGAGGGACATTTGACCCTCTCTTTCCCTGAACAGCCTTATGAAGCATTTTTGTTCCATGAGATAGTTAAGAAACTTGCAGCAATTTCCTCTCCTTGCTTCTACTGTAATTTTTTTGGTTGATTTTTTTYCCCYYYYTTTTTTTGAGAAAARGAAAAATTATAGGCCACACACAGCCTTTAGGATGCCTCAGAAGTGGGAACAAGAAGAGGTAGCAGGGTCTGATGTGGAGGGGATGGAGCAGACAGGACAGTCGAGGTGAGTGACCCCAGCCCTGGTCCACTTGGTCAGTCTGACTGAGACAGGAGGATCAGAGCTGGGACAGTGCAYATTCTGGCTGTGAATAGGAATTTAATTGGGAAGGGATTTAATTCTGAGGCATTATCTCACAGAGTTGGAGTGACACAGAGCCATGCATCCTCCAACTGCACACAGGGGCGATGGCGGCGGGAAGGCTGCTGGGAACCGTCTCCCTCACACATTTCCAGGACTTTCTGCTGCTGTGTGGTCCACTTCCCTTCTCAGGGAGAAATGATGGAAACAGATTTCGGGTAAACCCCGGGGAGCTGGGCCCAGCAGCCCCACAGTTCCACCCCTTCAGGCTGCATGGGCCTGCTGGTCCCACACCACCTCCACCCCTGGCTCAGGGTCACCCACTCAACGTTTCATTTCCCTTTTTGCTTTTTCCCAAACTGTGTTTTAGYGGGGACAGAGATGGAAAGAAGAAGAGCACAGATGTCACAACCCTTCCTTCCTCCTCAAATCAACGGCCTCTCCTCAGTGGGATCATGACAGSATGACCCCAAAAGGGTGACCATGTCCATCAGCTGGCGACCCTCAGAGCCGCTGGTGACACCGAGCCYGACCTGTGAGCGCTGCCACCACCACCCCTTCTGTGTTTCTCATGAAGTCGGGGGTGGTTTTGGCCAGCAGAGAGGACACAATGAATAAATTAAGCCAATTCCCACTCCCACCCACCAAGGGCCTTGTGGGACCGTCCCAAATGTCCGTGCAAACAGCAAACACCTCGCCGTGGCCAGCAAGCCCGCGCAGCCGCTGGCCACAGGCAGGCTCACCCACCCTGAGCTCAGTGCTGGCTGCGGCTGCCTGAGTAAATAAAGAACATTTCTCACGAAATCCACCCTCCCAGGGTCCCCAGGCGGGGAGCTGGCCTTTCCACAGCTCAGGAAACCTTTATCCCCCAAATCTACAGCTCTGCCCTGCAGCTGATTGAGCAAGCGCTGTTTGCTCGGCCAGGTTTGCAGGGCAGTGACCCCGTTGCTGCAGCCCCGTGACATTTGCAGGCACCATGTCCATCTGGCCCCAAGTTATCCTTTCTGGGAGTTTTGAAGTGCTGGTCCAGATGGGGAGAAAGGTCAGGGTTGTTGATGGAAAGGTCCAGATTGAAATCTGGATTTTCACTAAGCCCAGGATGACTGACCCTGGGCTAACTCTGCAGATCAGGGCTCCAGTGGGCTCCCCTCAGCCACGCTCTGCTCCTAATCTTTGGGGCTTTCACAGCCCAGTCGTTCCTAAGGCTTGTCTCCATCCCATTTCTGACTTGCAGATCCTCCTCGCTCCTTTCTGCCCACCCAGACTGAGCWGCACCTCTGCAGCTAAGCCCTTAACCTTTATTTTCCCTTAAATCAATACACAAAAGCTGCTCTACAGCAATACCAGCATGTCAGGAGAATCCAGGGGATTCATATCATCAGAGGAGCTGATTCTGCTTTTGAGGCTCAATCCTAGTAAGCTTTTGTCTTTTCAGCTTCCAGGCTCTCCTGTGCTGCCTTCAGCACAGCACATCCCCTGACCCCCTTCCTGGCAYTATTGACTCTTATTTTTAATCTGCTGTAAAATGAAGGCAGCTCCAGGTAAAACCAGTTTCATTCCTCCTGATCATAACACTTCTTTTGCCAAAAAGAAGGAAAAAAGTGGTTTAATGTGAGTTGAGGTTGAAGAAGCTTAATTAAAAAAAAAAAAAAACTTCCAGGGGAAAAAACCTATTAGGAAAACTCTATAGACATCTGTGAAATCCTCACTGTGGAGAACCAAGCTGCTGGGACATGTCCACTTCTGGCCTCATCTCTGAGGGTGACCCTACAGCTCCAGAATGGGAAGAGAGTGTTGACATCAACCAGGAACATCCAGGGCAGGAGCCACATTCCAGGCTTCTTCCCCACCATCACCTCTCCCCTTCCCCCATTCCTGTGGCTGTCAGAGGTGCTGGCTCTCAGAAGGAGCAAAGAGCCTGGTTTGGGTGTGTTTGGCACTTCAAACTCATGCCAGCTGTGGTGAGGCGATGCTCACAGAAAGGATTCAGCTTGTGATGACTTCACTCACCAAAAAAACAGAGACCCGTCTCCTTCTGTCTGATATCTATCTGCAAAAGCTTTGGGAAGTGCTTTTGCAGYTAGGTTGAAGCTGATTGTGAGCCACCACTCCCAATGATCAGCACACCCTGATAGACTTTTCCCACCAGAGCATTTATTTTTACAACAGGACACTGAGTCCTCAAACAAATGAAGGCTTGCACAAGAAATCGTCTGCCTCACTTTGGCAGCAAACAGGAATATTTCTCTTTATTCTAAACCCAAATTTTTGTGGCTAAATAGAGCCAAAAATATATCTCACCCCTCTACTTCTCCCAGACACGAGAAATCTCTGAATGCCGAAAGCAATGAACGGACCAAAAAATCCCAGCCACAAATGGACCAAATAAACCCAGCCACAAATGGACCAAATAAACCCAGCACGAGACTGGTGCTCAGGAGAAACCAATGTGCCTCTAATGCTGTTATCTACAGCGAGCTGTGTCTGCAAACTGATCTTTTATTAATGGATTTATATCCACGGGAAAGCTGCAGGGCACGTGAGATCCCCATGGCCGGGAGTGGGGCTCCCGTGCCCACAGCCAGGGCTCAGCTTTAGGCTTTCCCTAAATTTCCTTCCTGCACCCAGGAAATTTAAACATTTAACCCAGAGCCTGCTCCTCCCCAGGCTGTGGGAGGGCAGCTGGGGAATGAGGGTTTGTTGCTGTCATGGGTTGTTTTGCTGAGGGTTTCCTGCTCGGTGCCGGCCGCAGGGTGCAGGAGAACTGCAGGAGGAGAAAGAGCTGTGGTTAATTGTGGTTAATTGTTGGTTGAGAGCTGGGACAGGTGAGTTTAGAAGCTTCGGGGGATGTGCCAAAGGGAAGGTAAGGCATGGTGAGTCCCTGAGCTGCCCTGGGCAAGGAAACACAACCCCGGCCTCATTTCCCCCCACAGCCCAGCCCAGTGTCCCCTCACCCAAGGATTCCCTCCCAGGACCGAGGCAGTGGTGTGTGAGTGACCCTGCCTTTGCTGGGAGCTGCACATGGACACCCCAGAGGCAGCCTTCATCCCCAGGGGTCACTGAGCAGGACACAAAGCCACATCAGCCCCAAATCCCACAGGGAACCACAGCGTGGCTGAGGTTGGAAGGGATCTTAAAGCCCACCTTGTTCCAACCCCCTTCCACCAGACTGGATTGCTCAAATCCCCATCCAACCCATCCCACCCATCCCACCCATCCAGGGATGTGGCATCCACACCCTCTCCAGGCATCCTGCACCACCCATCCCAGCTGGATCACCCCTGCACCCATCCCCATCCCACTGGATCACCCCTCCCTCTGAGGCCTTTTCTGTCCCTACAGGGTGCTCCTGGTGTCCAGGCAGTGGGTGTGTTCCAGGCCACAGAGAAAGGGCTGGGTGTGCCCTCACCTGGGGGCTGAAATGCTATTGAGAGCAATGGAAAATTGGGGTTTTCCCTTCCAATCCAGMCATTCCAGGTTCTAGTTTCCTTTCTCCAGAGCAGGACACTGTTCTTGAGACTTCACAGCCTGACCAGTAAGCAGGAAGACCTATAAATCCTGGGTGAAACACACAGAAAAAAATCATTAAAATGCTTGAAGGTGAAGAGCAGGCTTTTTGCCCCAAACTGGCACTTCCTTCCCACAATTTCCTCAAAGCTGGACCACCCCAGATAACCAGAGCATCCCACCTGGCCCGTGCTCCGAAGCGCTGTCATGTGGCGTGGGAGTCAGAGCCAGCCTCTGTCCGGATCTCTTCCTCTCCCTCGCAGTGCCTGGGGACAGAGAAAGGGTGAGCTGTGGGCAGCAGGGCTGATTGCAGCCCCTGCCTGAAGGGAAGTGAGAATTTTTTCCAGAAAAGGACATTTTTGCACAGAAGAGCAGAGCCCTCAGCAGCAGCAAACCCTCCTTTTCCCCACATCCCCCTTCTGGTGCAGCAGCCAGGATGAAGGTCCCTTGCAGGGGCCCAAGCAGCTCAGCTCCAGACCCACAAGGAATTGCTGCAGCACAGTTTCGCCTGGAATATGCTGATTTTATCCGACAATCCTTTTCTTCTTCTCTTCTGTTTCCCAGGAAATAAATAAATCATGCAAGTTTTCCATCACCCGCTCTCCAAGCAGCTGTCCCTGTACCACGGCCCATGCTTCCCCTGGGCCTTGGAACTGGGTCAGTGAGCGACATCCAGCAGCACTTTCTTCCCACTGAAATTCATAGAAAGCAGATCATGGCCCCTGGGTGCTTTGGAGTGGTGCTTTGCCTTTTCAGCACAAATCTCAGCCAGCCTGGAGCGGGCTGGAGGAGCGAGCCATGCCCAAGAACAGCCCTCAGAGGGACCAGGGGATCTGCMAGCAGCACTTCCCTGCATCCCTCTGCCACACTGGTGCTCATGGCTTTGCATTTTCACCACCTGGATCATTTCTGGATGTCTTTGAACCTCCATGCCCTGCTGAAATAAGCCCACAGSTTTCAATGCCATCTGGGGGAGTGGGCATGGACACACACAGAGCCATCACACAGCTCTTAATGCTGGGGAAACCAGGCAAAAGAGGGAGCAGCTTCATCCTGTGACTGTGCCCTTGCYCTTCTGAGTGTTTATTCTCAGCCTGGTTAGACCCCACAGTAAAAGGAATTTGTGGTCAACAGGTTGGGGACCACAGACCTTGTCTCGTCATAGGGAACGTGGCTGAAACAAGTTCAGGGACCTCCTCAAGTTGCCACAGCAGCCCTGCAGAGACCAAAAAGGTGGGTAAAACCTGTCCCTACCTCCAGACACCCAGCTGGCTTTCCCACTTGTGCTCCTTTGCAGTGCTGGAATTTGGGGTCACTTTCAGCTCCAAAATCAGAAGGAAAAGMCAGAGACGCTCTCTGAGTCACTGGCATGTTGTTACCAAGGACACTAAGGTTCCTGATTTTGAAGAAGAGATTAATTACATTCTACAAATAGACATTTTATCTGCATTGAAGAGCAGCGAGAGCAAGTTCTTTTAGCGTGGCTCATTATGTATCAGCAGGTAGCATTGTGACAGATGTAGGAATGCAGTCGTATTGTCACTGGGGTTTAATCATCAGAAAGCTGTCTTCCCCGGGTCAGCTCCTAGTGAGGATTTGTATATTTACATAGCACTTGGGGCTGGCTTCTTTATTGCCGGAGTCTGTATTCACTCGTCAGTCTCTCATTATGCATGTGCCAGTATTAATTGCATTTAGAAATGAGATTCTAAAGCAGAAGTGAGAGCTATTTAGACCTCCATTCAGCTTGAAAGACAGCAGCCTTGTGTGTGACAGCTCTCGAGATGCTCTTGTGCTCAGCTCTCTCTCCAGCTGAAAAGCAGGTGTCGGAGAGAGTTGCTGTCAGAGCCACTGTATCAGCACTGCCTTTTGTGCATGCCCAGACATTTATATAACCGACAGGATAATGACTCCGCAGAAGAGGCACAGAATTGACCCTTCTGATACTGGATTGAAAACAGCCAGGGAGAGAGARTGGATGTGCCCAGCTGCTGTGCAGATATGGGGGGAAAGTGGTGCTGAGCCCCATCTCCTGTGAGAAGAGGAGGGGTGTCTCCTTGCTGGTGGGTTTGGGGGTTATTTATCGGCTCTCCTGTGCCTGCAGCACTTTGGGGCTGTGTTTGTGGCCTTGCTAATGGATTTAAAGTGGCACAGAAATTCGGCTGACACTTGTCRTTCCTGCCTGCTGCGCGCTGATTGCTCCAGCCTGGAGAAGCAGAGCTGTGTGCCACCGCTGCCAGCGGGGCCTGGGTGGTGGAAAGGAGGAGGTCACATCCTGCTTCCAGAGGGAAATGAGCTGGAAGGTTGATCTTGATGATGCCGAGCTGCTGGCTCTGTTTTCCCCAGCCTGAGGTGCAGAGGGTCTGTTGCTGCAGTGTGTGGGTATGACGAGGGGCAGATCAGTACAGGCACTAAACATTCCCTCTCTCTGTGGCCCTGGAACCCAGTCCCAGCAAAAATAACCCTCTGGGGCCTGGGGGTTCTTGTCCAGCCTGTTGTGAGGGGGCTGAGAAAACAGCAGAGATGCCAATCTGCGTTTCACTTCCCAAAGCACCTCCTTTGCTTTGCCACAGTCCAGCACTGCCCCACCAAGCCTGATTCCTCTCCAAGTGCACTCCGTGGAGGAACATCTCACAGACCTGGCTCTTTCCAGCAGGCTTCTTTGTGTGATTTGTGCCCTTTTGGGTGCTCCTGTACTCCCTTGGGTGCTCAGTGCCCTGCATGCCCCCATGGCACCAAGACCAAGCCCCACGTTCCACGCCAGCATCATCTGCAGCTCCCCAAACCCAGGAGCAGGCGGTGAGCAGCTCCTCCCAGGAGGAGACTGGAGGGGAAGAACGTGAGAAAGGCAAACAGCAGACATCCATGGCCAGCCCTGGCCTCCAGCCAGCACCTACTCRTTAAATACCACATAAAGAATAAATCACTGCTTGTTGAGGAAATCCAAGCACTGAAGCCCAAGGAGTCCCTCTTGACCTTCCTGTCTCTTGACAGCAGCTTAGTCCAGGGTAGCRTTCCAGTTTGCTTTTCAACTGCAGCAAGGGGTGGGGATAGCAGASCCCACAGTCAGGATTTGGGGAGGAATCCCCTCAAACCTCTCTGTTTGGGATGGTGGCAGCCAGCTCCAGTGGCCAACACTAATCCCATGGCTGAGCCCCCCAGCTCTGCGAGGGTAGGCCAAGGACAACCTGTGCCATTCCTGGCAGCCCCAAGGTATATAAATAGCAGACAGGGACGTGAAGGAGGTCAAGTGAGCAGGGGATTTCACATAATCTGATCTTGCCTKTGCTGTTCATTTGTGTCCCTTGCCCAGGGCGCACACGGGGACGTCAGAGGCAGAGGGTTGATCCTGCACCGAGCCAGGTTTATCCYGTGGAGCATGTGGGCTCCTGACTTTTTCTTCCCATGTGCTGTTTCTCAGGGATATCTTTAATCCAGTGGKCATCCAGAGCAGTGCACATGCAGAAAGTCCTGGCCTTTGTTGCTGCACTCGGTCCTGGTGCCTGACCAGCCTAAGCCTGGCCAAAATCCAGTTGGATCAACACAGCACTGGGGCTCTGGTGCCTCAGGTCTGTTCCTGCTCTTGAGGATGCTGCCTGCCCTTCACCAGGTCCACTGTGACACAGTTTTCTGTGCCACTTCTCCCCAGTYGCTGGCCAGCAACACATTTTCCTCTTGCTTCTGCTGCTTTTCTTTTCCAGGACGTGAAAGGCTGGAAACAGAATCTCTCCTTGTATAAAGCTGTCAGTGGAACRGCTCTGATTAATGCCAGCACCGAGCAGGAAGGGTAAATGCATGTCCAAAATTGATCAAGTAGAAAAGTTGTTAATAGCCACTGGGCTTTAATGCTGAGAGCAATTAATCACTGAAGGAACTAATCTAGGAGTCTTCTCTGTGGGCTGGTGTCTGTATCCAGGCCAGGTGCTGGTATGAAGGCTGCAGCAGGGCTTGGAGGAAGTTTTTCCTGGTTATTCAGCTCTGAGYCTCGCTCACACTCCCAGGTCCATGCCATGATGGATGGGGAGCCCTTGTGCTGGTTCCAGCCCTTTGCTGCTGGTGCTGGCAGCAGCTGCGTTCTCTCCCTGTGCTGTGTTGCTGTCTCACTGTCACAGCCACACATTGATGGTGATGGTGATGATGATGATGATGATGATGGTGATGATGAAGGTGGTGATGAAGCCAGCCGGGTGAAAGGACTGACCCAGGCTACAGGCCCCCAGTTTAGATGAGATGTAAGGAGTCCTGATCCTACCTTGAGTGGAAACAGCCAGGGCAGCACCGTGTCCCTCCCAACCCCAGCTTTTTCAGCTCCAGGCTCCTTCCTCTCTCCTCGTGCACRGATTTGTGCTTCAGTCACTGCTTTCTCTCGAGAAGCTGCCCCTGTACGCTGTTCTCCTGTCCAGGGCTTGTGCTGCAGCTGGATCTGCCTGTCCAGGGCTGGGGCTCTGGGCTGTTGGCACATTGCCAGCTCTGGTGCCATYATTTCAGGTGATTTGTCCCCCTGCTCATTCGTCCTGCAGCTTCCCAAGGGATGGGCCTGCAGGCTGCCAGCCTTGCCTGTCCCCCTGGTACCCTCTGCCCAGCGACAGCCCCCACCTCCGCAGCACATTGCTCAGACACTTAATGAGTGTTTAATTCAGCCGCTGCTGCAGGTAGCTCAGGGACAGAGAGGCCACATGGGGGGGCCACAGGGGGAGGACATGCCTTCCCTGCTTTGGGACACAGAGGCCAGGACATGCCTTCCCTGCTTTGAGCCTTGTTTCTCCCTCCCCGGCTTAATCGGCTCGTTAAGTGCCAATTTGACCTCCCCACTTTCAGATGTCTCCAGTCTCCACCGGTAAATAGATTTGTGAGTCTCCAGCGGAAACCTCCCCGAGTTGAGCCCAGTGTTGGAGCAGGGGCTGCACAGCGAGCCAGGGCGATGCTCGGGCTCAGCATGGCCCCACTGCCACCGAGCCGAAGCCAAGCGAGCACCGAACAGGAGGAGCAAAACTCGCTCGCAAAAGGCGCGGGGAGCTGCAGGTAGCGGAAGCCGCAGCCGCCGGCACCGTGCCCGTGGCGCAGCGGGGACGCACCGAGCAGGAGGTGACCCTGCCCTCCTGTCGCAGCTTTGTCATTGCCTCGGTGTGGGACTGCAGCAAGTCCCTTCCCATCTGCTCCCTGCCATCGCCGTGGAGGCAGGATGAGCGTGAGCGTGTGTGCGAACACGGAGCAGMGCAACAGGGTGCGGGGTGGCGGCTGCTGGCTCTTCCCAGAGMTGATGCTCGCCAGCATTTCCCATCCCCAGACACTCATCCAACCTCCCAGAACCCCAGGGACGGAGCGGGACCTCCCCACGGCTGTTTTACACCCCGCTGGATGTCCATGGCAGCCCGGTGATGTCCCCACAGCTGAGATCACTGCTCAGTGTCCTCCCCGGCTGTGTGAAGGCAGCCAGGCTGCAGGTGCTGGACTGCTCCGTTTGGGAAACACCGGGATTGGTGAGTGTAAAAGCATCCCAGGGGTTCATCCCTGGCCCTTGGCACCAGATGGGAGGACAAGTTCTGCATTTCCCCCTTACTGGTGCTGGTACATCGGAGAGGAGGTGACAGCCCATCAATGCTCCCCCCAGCCCAGCTCGAGGGAATGTCTCCTGGTGACATCCAGAGAACAAAACCAGAAGGACCCCCAATATCTCCATGAATAGGACATAGCTTGAGGAATGAGATCYTCCACCCTAGGGCCACCCCTCACCCTCCATCCCCAGCCCCAGGGCCCCAAGGGGACGGGAGTGGGACAGAAGAGGACGTACGGTTCGACTTTGTTGCAGAAGCGGCGCCGCAGCATGAGGACCAGTGGACCCAGGATCAGGATGGTGGTGCACATGGCGCTTCCTCCATTACCACCAGCCCCACAGCCCTTCACGTCCCTCCYGGAGGCACTGCTCAGCCCAGGGCTGTCACCCGTGCCTGGCTGGCCTGTCACCCCGACTCACGGGCACCTCTCCCCAGCAGGCACCTGAAAGCTCTCAGGGAAGGTTTTAGGAGGAATTAAKGGAGGATCAGATGTAATTAGGAGGCAGCAAATGAGGACGGTCTCCTCTGACCTCCAGATGGGAGGGAGCCCTGGAGCTGGCCTGTGGCCCCTTGAGCATTTAATTGGTTTTGGAATGTGGTGCTCCTGCCCTGGCTGGTGCCAGCCCTGCACCTTGGCCAGGTGGGTGCTGGGGGTGACGTGTCATGGTCCAGGCCAGTTCTCTCCTCATGCACCCCATGGCACCCCCAGTCTGTCCTCCTGCCCCCACCAGGGCTGTGAACCCCCCTGTGCTCCCCCTTTCCTGCATGCTTCCCTTCCCTCCCCTCTTTGCCCACCTTCCCCCTGCTCCTCCATCCCTCCTGCTGCCAGACCTGCTCAACCCTCTCCCCCTCTTCCTGGCTCCAGTAATCTGACAGGCTCAGACCTGTCTGTAATTCCCCATGGGCTCGTCTCAGCCAGCTGATCCCAAGACCTTGTCTGCATCCTTCCCTCACCCGGGCTGGGTTTGCCTCCTCCTCTCTGCTCTCCCATGGCTCAGCAGCATGCACACCATTCTTCACAGAGCCCTGTGCTCTGGCCCTGTGCTCTCCCCCAGATCTCCATCCCCATTCCATTCTCTCACCAGGGAAGCCTTTCCCTCCACTCGAAGCTCCACAGGCCTTCACACATCTTGCCCCAGCTCAGCCTTTTGGAAAGCACAACGTGTTCTGGAGTGACTTTGTGGGTTTAGGTCAAAGACAACAACTGGGAAAGCACCTTTGCAAAAGGGGCAGGGGGAGGACAGCCATGTGTGCCCTGCAGATCTGTGGACATTCACATGGGGCTTCGTGGTGGTGATGGGGCTGAGAAGAGCCCCAGAGCAGGCAGGGAGCTGCAGGCACTGGCTGTGGGGTTTTGCCACAAGGTTTGTCCAGTGAATACTCTCTGTCCCCCTTCCCCAGAGCTGCCTGCCCCACATGGACACTGTGGCAGTGGGATCTGGTCCATGGAAACCCTTTGGAGTGTAACACTGGTGCTCACCAGAGTTGGGATGTGTCTCCCTTAGGGCTGTGGACACAACCCTGAGGGTTCTCCCTACGACCCAGCTCCATTTTGGCCCGAGGCATGAGATGGGGGCTGACATGGGATGGACATTGGCCTCAGCAGGGCAGCTGAGAAAAGCCCCAATCTGGGCGTTCCCATAACTCAGACAGAAAACACTTCCTCCTGAAAAAGGGTTTTGAAACCAGAACCGAATCCAAGCCAGCCTAGATGGGTCTGGGTTCAGTGAGTGACTGGATCTGAAAGAAAGCAGAACTGAGCTTTCCAGGAAACCAGGCTTTCCATCCCCATCCAGCCAGGGCCAGAGATGCCCCCTAAGTCCAGCCACAGCAGGGGCCAGGGACAGCTGTGGTTAATCCCYTCCTGGTGGACATGTCCTCTCAAAGTACTCCAAGCCCTGAAAACAACAGTCTCAGGCAGCACTTGAAATGTCAGTAAAACCAAATTCCTGTAAGGCTGTCCAGTAAACAGTCCCCATTCCTTAACTCAGGGGTCGGCGGGAGCAAAGGAGATGGATCCGGCCTSATTATTGGCACCAGCAGGATGGGAAACCTTTGTGAGAGTGGTGCAAGAAACATCCCAAGCGTGTCCTGCAGCCAGATGGAGTCAAGAGTGAATAATTCCTTCCTGAGTGTCAGTGAGGCCGGCCGCAGGGCGCGGAGCTGCCTTGCGCAAGGCACCGGGGATCGCGTGGTGTGGCCGAGCCCCATGTCCTGGCCAGCCACCCTGGAGCACGCTGAGCCCCCAGGAGCATGGCCCGCTGTGCTGTGAACTCACTGCAGCCAAATAAACAGCGGCTCCTGGCTGAGCTGAAGCCCAAGAGGCTGGAAGGACCTTCTTCTCTCTGGCAATCAGTGGCCTGGCTTTCGTAATCCCCGGCAGGACGGCGCTGCTTGTAAATTCTTCTCCCCTCGCCGAGACCCAGCCGGGCTGACACCAGCAAAATCTCCATCCTTGCACCCCAGATGATGCCTGAGGCTCAGAGCTTTCTCCTTCAAGGATTGTTTATAATTATAGCCCTCCCTAACCAAACAGGGCATGGTCACCCAGGCTGCTCAAACAAGTCCTGGGTGCCCCCTGAGCGCCAAAGAGAGCCCAGTGCCGGGGATGATGCCCAATTGCTGCTTCCTGCACCCTCCTGGGTGACCTCTGCAATGCAAAACACCTCTTCTGGAATCRATTGGCTTTGGCACTGAGGTCATTGGGTGACCTTGGCAGCCAAAACTCACCCCCACATGGGAMCATATCACTTCCAAACACTCTTGATTGATGCTGAGAGGTGCTCGGTTCAAAGGCAAGGTAATGTGAGCAGATTAGTTAATGCATCTTGCCCTGGCCCTTGGGAGCGGGGCTGGAATGACAGGGCAGACTTAATGGGTTTTGAAGGCTTTTCTTTTTAAGATATGAATCAATGAAACTGTACAAGGAGCATGGATAATGTGATCGGAATAAGAATCAGGGCTCGTCTTTGAACCGGAGCGAAGTCCCTGACGGTGTTTACTTCATGTCCTGGCACCAAATGTGAGATGACGTGAATATATCAGCTCACTGGCTTTCCTGAGCAACCCCTGCCATGCTCAGACCAGCTTCAGGAAGGAAAAGAGCAGCAAAGAGAATCAGTTTGGAAGGGTCAGCTCGTTTCCCAGTGACCCTGTCGCTCTTGCTGACCACTGACGGGTCCGGCTGTGACAGGGACTGTGTTCCTGCAAGGAGAGCTGGGCACTGGGGGTGAGGGGGAAGGCGGTGACACCGGAGGCTGCTCAGGGTCTGGGGMAGTTTACCAGCTGGCTAAAGCCCTGTCCATGAAGCCCCGTGGTGCTGGATCTGTCATTCTGCTTCCTGAGTGCCTCTTGCTTCATCTCTCCCAGTTGCATCACAAGGTTTCAGTTTCCTCAAATCCCAGTGTGGCACCGGGAGTTTTCGCAATATTCCCAGGAACAGGTTGGTCTGGGTTGGAAGAGTTCTCCAGGGTTGTCTTGGCAGCGTCTCACCCTGCCCTGCCCTGCCCTGCCCTGACTGAGAGCCCTGGGCAGCACCAGCCCCACTCCCAGGACTCCTCTCTTCCTGCTCCCCTGAATTTCCTAATCCTTGTGGGGTTTCGGATTGTGTGGGTTGGTAGGGATTTTTTTTGGGAGGAAGCTGGGAAAGCTGACGTAAGTTTTACGGTCATGGGGCGCAGGGGGAGGTTGTGCTGTCCCCATCACACCCATTGCCTCCCCTCTGCCTGCTGCTGCCAAGGGTCTTCATCCCAAATTCCCTTCCCAGGCATCACCTCAGTGCTGCTGCTGCCCAGTCCCCAGCACCCCACACCTCCCTGCTCCCACACCTGGGGGTTGTGAGCTGTGGTTGGAGTGGCCGCAGGGTTTGTGGTCCCCTCTGGGAGCTCAGGGCTCRGGGCAGGGTCCCACTGGAAGGTTTGCTCTGGTGGCACCTCAGTCTGTGCACAAATCCATCRTACCTGGCCCCCAAAGCAGAGGAGCCCTGTTCCCACGTGAGAAGGAGCATCTGGGCTGGTTTGGTTTGAGCACGTTCCCCACAGCTCTGGCAGCACTGCTGGCAGCCTGGATTCCATCAGCCCCAGAGTGTCTGCCCCGCACCACAGCCCAGGTATCAGGGAGCTGCCAGGGCTGGCAGGGGACAGCAGCTCCCGGCATTGCCACTTCCATGGCATGCTGAAGACATGCTCTTCCCAGCCAAGCTGAAGATGTGGAACTGGGGGAATCCCAGTTTCTCAGTATTTCATGTCTTTCTGAGTAAACTGGTGACCAGRCCTTCCAGCAATGTGGGCAATGACTGTGTGGTTAAACTGGGATCACCCCCACCCTGGGACATTCCCGGAGCAGTGCAACCCTAGATGGATCTGGGGGGAGTCCTGCTGGCTGCAGCCCCTTTTAACCCTCTGGAATGTTGTCCTCCAGCCCAATCCTGCAGAGATGACTCCCACACCAGAAGGCAGTGCCAGCACAGAGCCCCAGGATTGCAAATGGGTCCCCTGGGATCAGAGAAGCTGGGAGAAGGAARCCTGCAATAAGCACAGAGCATTTATACAGGCTTTAGGCTAAATCCTCCCCTCCCTGTGCAGCAGCACTGCAAAGCTGCTTCCTAAACTCTTGTTATTCCTTTTCAGGCCAGGACTTTGCAGTCGGCAGCAGGGCTGGGTTAGGAAAGGGGAGAGAGAGACCTGGCACGCTGAGGGTGTTGAGGGTGAGCTGGGCTGGCAAGCAGAGGSTTTGCTTCAGCAAAGGGCAGGGTGATAAGTCCAACATCTCCAGGTCACACTGTGGCGACCCAGAGTGGCTCTGGGAGGGGAATGAAGGAGGAACGCCCAACCTGGTGTGCACCACATTGGTGTCTTCAGCCTTATCTTGTTCAAAATCCCAGGACTGCTCCTGTTCTGGCCAGGCTGCTGTCTGAAGGGTCTGGAGAAGGGATCCTGCACTCCTGGAATCCCACAGCACCAAGGCCTTGGGGCAGCTCCTGCAGCTCCTTCCCAAACCACTCCCTGATGGAGCTCATGTGGTGCCTCCCCGGGACCACCCCAAGTTATGGGGTCTGTCAGAAGGTCCCAGGGAGCTGCCATTGCAGGGGACACAAGAAGGGACCTGTTACTCTCCAGGAACCAAATAACAAGGAAGGGTGGACTCATCCCCGAAAGTCTGCATTTGGGGTACCTGCCTTCGCCCCAGAAATGGTGGAGAAGTCAAAGGTGGGGATCTGCCATCATCCACATCCCACACTCTGTGGAACTGGAGTCTTGGGTTTTTTGCCTTCACCTCCCACTCAAGGATTAGGAGCCAAGTACATTTCTCATTGCACCCAGCGCACGGGAGGAGGAGAGGCAGCGTGGGAGGGCACGGGGGGAGTGGGAGAAGCTGTGGGCAGGTGGGTACAGACCCCTCTGGAACATGATATGGCACAAGCAGAGGCTTGGACGGCCTGGAAACCCATCCTCACCTTCTGCAGGTGGGATGGAGGATGGCTTGAACACGGACTTGATCTCTTCCTGCTGTGCAGAAACTTGGGGAGAGGCTCTGGCTCAACAAGGACAGGACACCAGCGTGTCACCCCGTCACAGGAACGAGGTGGAAAGCAGGAGGGCMGTGATGCTCAGCTGTGAGGGGAGAGGGATCAGGGTGTTGAATCAGGATGTGAGAGAGATGATTTCTTCAACATGGAACAAGCAGGCTGATCCCACCCATCTCAGTCCCTGCACTGGCCATGGGCACCAAGTCCTGTGCTCTTTCCCGAGCCCCGTGGCCCTGGAGTGCCCTGCCTGAGCAGCAGGCACTGTGCCGAGCTCCCCTCTGGGACAGCAGGCAGCAGTGGTGTCAACGCAGCATCTTTCTCTTTCTGGAACAAGTCGCCTCCTAACCCCAAGCCCTTGAGAGCAACAGCCATGGGAAACCATGGAAACGGGTGGCGGGCACGTGACAGCGTGTGCCTGCACTCCTGTCCTTGATTTATGTCCCACGTCTGGGACGAGATGCAGAAACGCAGGGCTTTTGGGAGCTTTCGGGATTTGGAGGCAGTGGGGGATCACCAGTGCTTTACTCCCCATCTCCCGTTTGTGGGGTGGGATGGCACATGGGGACGGGCTGAGCTCCTGCCAGAGCCACACGTGATGAGCCCAGAGAGGGAGGCAGAGACCTGGAAAAGGATGGGGGATTTTTCACTTACTTTTCTAATATTTTCTAATATTTTTTTCTAATATTGTCTAATATTTTTCTAATATTTGCTCATATTTTCTGGCTTTTTTTCTAACATTTTCTCATATTTTTCTAATATTTTCTCATATTTTCTGTTTTTTTCTAACATTTTCTAATATTTTCTAATACTTTCTAATATTTTCTAATATTTTTACATTTCTAAATGGAGCCCAGACCCCTCGACTCCTGGTGCCAGGGAGTGAGAAAAGGCACCCACTTYACCCACAAACCAGATTCCAGGCTGTGAGCCCGGGGTTAAAATGCTTTGACGATTCCTATTCTTTAAATACACAGCAACTAATAACCAACACTCCACCCAGATCATCACCCMAGTGTTCATATTGGTCAGAATTTGATTTTTCCCCCTTTTGAAAGCTCTTGCACTGCATTGCAGTTTGGCTCTGGTTTTAGGCTGGGTCTCTCTGGCTTTAAGCAAAGCCTAAATCACCTCTTTCCCCACACCTCAAGGGAAGGTGACAAGCCTGGCTGTGCCACCCTGTGTTCAGAGGGGTTTCTCTGCTGCCCTGTGTCCACCTGGGGATATTGTAGTTAATGTTTGAGCTGGGGCTCGTGGCTGCTCATCCCAGTGGCTCATGGGCACAAGGCAAACCCAAAGCTGGTGCCAATCTGATGGTTCAGCAGCTGGCAGTGGTGTCACCGAGCGATTGCTGACCTCTGTCCTGTTGTCACACTGGTGGGGTCAGCAGCTCTCAGCTGAGCTTTGCACCTGAGCTGAGGGGTTCATGGGTGCGTGGGGCTCCCAGTTTGYCCCAGCACAAGCCGATCACTGGGGCACCCACAGCTACAGGGGGATCAGCGCGTTCCCCACCAGCTCCCGTGAGCTCCGCAAGAGCGAATTTGCTGACACCACCTGTCTGACGGCTGCTAATGGCTGGTTTGGAGGAGAAATACAGCAAAAAGCCTCGACAGCTCTGCGATAACAAATCTGCAGCCCCTCCGGGGGCTCAGGCACCCCGCAGCCCGTCTGTCCGTCTGTCCGTSTGTCCGTCTGTCCGCCYGCCCTGGCAGGGTGCGGGGCACACCCGCCGCTCCGCTTGTCTCTGATCCCCCTCTGCGGGACTCGCGGTTATTACAAGGCTCCTGCCTTTGATTTTCCTAGGATTTTCCTGCTCTCTGTGCAAATGGACAGTGCCGTGGGTTTCACGTGCCCGGATTTTTGGGTAAAAAGCAGCCCCAAAGGCACACCCACGGAGGCGGCGGGAAGCCTGGAGTGGAGGTGTTCCCTGCCGAGGCGCTGCCAGGAGGGATGCAATCGCGGAATGACAATAATACCTTCATTTCACAAGCGCCTTAACTCCGGATCCCTTTCAGACGGGTCCTGCCACAAGGAAAGAGAGCAAATCCTCTGCATTAAAAAGTCCCTATGGGACAGACCGTGGTCCGTTTTGGGGGACAGACAGATTCTCTCAGTGGGGGTGTATAGTGCTCCCCTCTTCACCCAACTCTCTGTACAGCCCAAGAATTGGAGGTGAACGAGGTCTCTCCTTGCAAACACCACCTCCTGCAAAGCGGAGAGCCGGGGYAGAGCTCGGCACAGCCAGCGGTTTGGGCTAACTTTAACTCAGCACTCTGGATTCTGAATTTCCCCTGAGCTGTTTACAAAGGACTGGAAAAAAACTTCCAGCCCTACCTCCCCCCGCCAGCACCGTCCTGATGTTGCCCAGAACATCTCTCTCATCCCTCCCTTTCGGGGAGAAAAAA